>NW_027279166.1:2500-56761 GCF_046629955.1 Centroberyx affinis | reverse complement strand
ATGATATAACCGCACAGTAAAAAATCATATTAAACAGCTTTAGAAACTGTTTTCAACTGATATCAGAGAGATATTTAGGTCCTGATTTCACAAAACAATGCAGGTCTTTCATTTTGGCGCTGCATTTACACGGGTTTTCAACGTCCTATCAACATCTATTCAACGTCAAAATGTTTTCTAAGTATCTTCATCTAACTTACACCAGTTTGATGTGGGTTTTTAGATGGTTCACACTCCACTACTTCCCTGCACATACCATTCACTCAGTTGTGTGGTTTCGAATGGCTCTGGCTCTCGCTGTGCTGCTGGAAATATCTCCTCCTGTTCCTTTCCTCCTCCCCACTGTTAACTGTCCGTAAAATCAATGCAATACAATCAATGAAATCAATGATGCCGACCATGCTTTACAAAAAAAAGGCATTGCTCTCAGAGCCGCTGTAACAACTGACGCCACAACGGCAATAACAAAAGAGACACAAGAGTCTCTTAAAGATCGTCTCTCCATTTTCTTGCGCTGGCAGGAACTCTGAAGCTGAGCCAGACGTCTCCGGACGTCCCGAACTCAGAGGGAGGAGCCCAGCCTGTCAAAGACCTGCCCAACGCCCACTCCCAGCAGCAGGTCACCTCACGGTCAGTGCTTTGCATTTTGTGTATTTGTCATCGAACGCTTGTTGCTGGTAGAGCATTTTGTTATTACACCCAGTGATTTAGTGATAAATAAAAAGGTGGGCGAACTATGACCTCCAGCGAGTGATTATCATAAAGCAACCTGCCACCAATATAAGGAAAAGTCAATTACTGTCAAAAACATTAATTTATGCTTTTTCCTTTGAAAGACACGATCAGCCAAAGACACTATAGCCAGGTCTCTCTTGCAAAAAAGATTTTAAATCTCAATGAGACTTTACCTGGTTAAATACAGGTTAAATAAAAAAAAAAAAAATCAGTCATACAAATTACATTGGTTTGAAACTTCTTACTACAAATTCACTATTCAAGTCTATTCTGCAAATGAAAGCGGTGGGTAAACAGCGTTTAGATGGTTTACCCTCCACTAAATCCCTGATTATGCCGCTGCATCACAGTGTTGCATAGCATCATCCCTCTATTGCGTGTGTGTATGTATGTGTGTGTATGTGTGTGTGTGTGTGTGTGTGCACTTCACTTAATATTCACCCTCTGAGCTCTTGTGTTTCTGTTCAGGCCCAAGCCCATGACTCACCAGCTCTCCAGCCCTGATTTCCATGGCGAGGAGAAGGAGCAGGTAACCAGCATCGGACAGATCAAGCCGGAGCTCTACAGACCCAAAGGCGACCAGGGCGAAGGGAAGCAGGGCGACAACTGCGGCAAGATCAGCTTCCTCCTGCGCTACGCCTTCAAGTAAGTCAGCGAGCTCACACCAAAACAGCCTGCTCCCTCTGTGGGAGGCCACTTAAAAGTGCTACATGTTAACATCAATAAATCATTAGCACCACAGAACTTGAATGCATAGAACGGTCCTTCCACTGTTTGCTATGGTAATTTGGGTAGTAGAGCATAAAATGGAAATTTTAAGTTTCCATGGTGACAACGCGAGTCTTAAAGTCTGTCACACTTGCTTGAGAACTGTGCAGATGAGTCTGTTAGCAAACTGTCAAAACTCAACTGAAAGCTAACGTTAGCGATGAGGTTAACATAGCATTGTCAGATTGTACTTCTCTCGCTAGCTCTTCTAGCCAACATTAGCATATTAGCAAACCTAGCTGGTCAGCATCATAGGTACCTTTAACATAATAATCCCTTAAATGCTATAAACTAATGTACCTTCGCCTACCTTTAGTGGAGAAGAAAAGTTATCATTCTCTAACTTTAAACAGCTAATGGACATTGGCTGAAACTGAGATTAACTCAACTAGAACCACTTCCACTAACTGTGCACACGTCAAAACTTTTGACCTACTTAAAAAGACAGCAGCAACTTGTAAAAGAGTCATGAGTGACAACTTAATGCAGCTGCAGTGCCAGTTTTCCACTGCTTTGGTCCTTGCTGCAAAACCTCCCACCTCAGCAACTTGCCTCAAGTCGGTTCATACAGAAGCCAGTCCAACGGTGCACATAAAAATAGACACCGGGCCGACCATCCATTCTGTCTATTCAAGTTCATTAATTTTGAGACAATTTAGTATAATTGCCATCAACAAATGAGACTATCATCAAGATTGGCAGCCTCTTCACTGCATTTTACATTGTGTGCCATCGGGAAGGATTTTGCAGGAAATCTGCTGTATTGCTTTATGGCACAAAACAGGAAGAGGACGCTGTTCTTCCAGGGGCAAACTGAGCTAAAACTTCCAGAGTTTCTGGCAGATGGTGGAAGGAGTGAAAAACCTTTGGAAAAATCACGTCCAACATGTTTATCCTCTTCAGTAAAGACAGAGAAAGCAAACGCATATGGAGCGACGATAGGGAGGGAAGTAGTGACATCCTTTGTGACAGAAAGCAATGGGGTTTATGGGAAATGTGGTCTTAATTTTGAGAAGCGCTAACAACATCACTGGTGTGAGATAGAGGCTACCAATCGCCTCGACCGTGCTCTCATTTGTTTTACGGTAATTACACCAAGGTATAACAGTTAATTTGACAGCAATGTATTGATGTTTAAAAATGCGACACGTAGCAGCTTTAAATATAAATGACAAGACAGCAGTCATGTCTTTTATGTACCGTACGGAACAGATGTAGAATTTTCTAAAGATAATGAAGAGTTTTCAGAGATAATTGCTCTAGTTGCTTTCATTTTGCTCCTTTGTGTGTCTTTGACAAGCCGCTATTGAATATTCTCTGCTGGAGAATTTGGGTTTAAGTAATTGGCGGGTGCCATGCTGCGAGGATGAGGTGCTGGGAGGGTTTATGTGTTTGTGTGTGTGTGTGTGTGTGTTCGTGTGTGTGGGGTGTACAGCTTGCCTTGCTCAGTCTGTCTCTGTCCCGGCAGGCTGGGTCCCCATTTCTGCCTCCCCTGACATACAGAAACATTGCAAAGGGCGAAAGTGCTGATGGTCAGAAAAGAAAGGGAGTGAGAGGCCGTTTCAGTCATGAATTATATATTGGTGAGCCACTTTAAACAGCAGCCCCTGTCAACACATAATAACACCAGACTGTGTTATAAGCTGGAATTACAGACACAGCATTAGCGAGGGAGTTGGACGGAGAGGGAGGTTGATGATGAAAACCGTTCATGTGCCCCTTTTTTCCCATTTATTAAGCCGTGAGATAATTTATGTAGTGCTGTAGTTGCCTGTCATTACACTGGAGGGGAATTGGTTTAGCGAGACCAGCAGGAGAGAGGAAGGGACTGAGGCAAGAAACAGCGAGGTTAGAGATGTAGCTGCAAGAGCGTGTGGAGGTGTGAGCTAGTACTGGAGCTGTGGTAAAATTGGGACATTAATGTGTGAGACCCCCACTATTTGGGGCACAACAGTCGGAACAACAATGTCAATCTCCCTCAGATCCTCTGGGAAAGGCATTTCTATTGACACTCCCATTAAAAGCTGACACATTTCTACTGTGGGAATAACAGCTAGCTCTCAGGCATTGTCTGCCAGGAATAAGGCCGTGAATTTCTGCTCTCTGCTTGAGCAGTAATAGGTATATTCTCTGCAGCATACCTTGGGGATTGTGTAGGAACCTTGGTTTTTGTTCAGGCTCATGTCTTGTTCACACGAGAGACACGTGAGCGCAGGAAAACCTGCAGCCGTTGCTTTGTAACAAACAGCAAATGCAGGAAAATGACGTGATCAGTTTTTGGTTTTTGGACACAGCCTTCCTGTCAGTTTTAGTTTCTGTAGGTCTGAGCATCGCTTGATCACGGCGACTGCAGCGTCCCTAATGCCAACACAGCAGGAAATTATACTGGATTACAGATCATTAGATGTATATTCGAATTGGTCAGGGTTTTCTCATTAGAATGTTTATCTGGCTGAGCTGGAAATGTAATTTCCTACAGTAATTTCTGCGTTTGTCCTGTTTATCGTCTCCCTGATTTGATGTGATTGCAGGGTGGGCATGTTTATCCGATTGCCTTAATTGGATGTGATTCAGAGGTAAACACGTGTCCTGATTGGCCACGGTTGTGCCGTCAACAAGCGTATCTTATTCGCGGCTGGTCCGAACAGACCGAGGGCCTGTCTGCCGGGGACGCCGCCGGCTCCGTCCCGTCGGTCCGTCCTCGGCCCCAAAGTTCACGCTGCTCTCCTGAAGGAGCTAATGAAGTGCTGACACGCTGCTTAACGCGGGGAGACGCAGTCTAACGAGGGCTGATTAAAGGCCTCCGAGCCGTCCGCGACTTCATCTGCTAATTAAATACATAATAAACAGCGCGGGAGATGCACCCATGACTGTGGGGGGGGGGGCATTCGGACGTAAGGACATCCATATCAGTGTGTGTGTGTGACAGAGAAAGATGGTGACACTTTCAGCCTGACAGTGCGTGTACGTGCATTTGTGAGTGTGTGAGTCTGTGTGTGTGTGTGTGTGTGTGTGTGTGTGCGTTGGGTTTGACTGATATGGGTTTTTCAAGGCTGATACCTGATATTTTTGCACTGAAGCTACTGATATTTTGTGCCGGTATTCACTATCTTAAAAGCTGACCAATTTATTGACAAAAAAATTCCCAGAAATGTGTCAGTGTGGAAAAGACTCTGAAACAGCATTTAGACCATAAGACACAAAATTCTCCATATAAATTAAGAAGTATAAGAAAAACAACAAAAACATATTCATGCATTCTTGTGTGGAATATGATCAAAATTTTAGAATCACTTCAGCTTCCTATAGATAACCAGTGTAGTATTGATCAATTCTACAATAAATATGTAATCAAACAAACCACCATATGGAAAGGTGAAGACACTGACTGGTCACTTTTTAATATAAGGCCAATATCGACCTGATGTATTGGTCTAATGCCAGTATGTATTTCCATACAAGCATACAAGTGTGTGTATAGATGCATGTTGCATTTGTGTGTCTGTGTGTATTTACATGCATCTAATGTGTGTGTGTGTGTGTGTTTGTTAAACAAACAGCGTTGTTTGTGTGGCCCAAACTGACTACAACAAAGGGTAATATGTTAAGGATTATTAATGGCTTGGCTTTGCCCAGACTCTCTCTCTCTCACTGGCTGTACATCTGTGCTTACTGTGCTTACATCTCACATCGCTGATACTGCAACCATGACGCAGCTGCAGGGATGACACACACACACACACACACACACACACACACACACACACACACACACACACACGCTATTGCTTGCTCCAGAGATACTGAGCCTCCCACACTATTATCTGTATACAAAGTCTGCACAGGTGTGTGTGTGTGTGTGTGTGTGTGTGTGTGCGTGTGTGTGTGTGTGTGTGTGTGTATTTGAGCGTGGGCTGACCCTGTCTAGGTCTTATAGAGTATTTGTGTAAGTGTGTGTCTGTCTAATATAGGTTTTGTTGTGTGTGTAAGTGCTGGGCCTTAGAGTCTTTTTTGTAAGTATGTGAAAGTCTAATATAGGGTTTGGTGTGTGCGTGTGTGTGTGTGTGTGTGTGTGTGTGTGTGTGTGTGTGCGTGTGTGTGTATGTGTGTGTGGCAGCACGGAGCAGTTGGTGGTGAAGATCCTGAAAGCTCTGGACCTGCCAGCTAAAGATGCCAACGGCTTCTCCGACCCGTACGTTAAGATCTACCTACTGCCAGACAGGAAGAAGAAATTCCAGACCAAGGTGCCTCCCACTCCCTCGCCCGCCTCGCTCACATCCAGTCCACTTGTTTTTATCATCTTCAGTGCTTCCCTTTTTTTTTTTTTGTCTCACTCTTATCCATTTCCTATTCTCTGCTGCTGCAGTGACCCCATCTCCCCACGGGGATCATTAAAGTTTCATCAAATCTAATCTAATCTAATCTAAAGGCATAATTTATTCAAGATAATGTGCTTCAGACTATTAAAGGGGGCCACCGCTCAATTTAAGAATCTCATATGTGTTATTCCGTTGTGTAAGACAGTTCAGTCAATATTTGAGTACATTTGGGTATGTTCTGCACCAGGAAGTGTACCTTAGTCTTTAAAAATCCTCCTCTGGACACTCTCCTAATTTATCCTCTGTGGAGCGGCTCCAGAGTTATGACTTGTTCAACGGCATCACAAATTTGAGTCTCAGTTCTCTATTTTCTCTGTGCTCACAAATATTGCAGATACTGCCTACAGCGTAGGAATAAAACAGACAGAAATTCTGAAGTTTGAAGGTTTTGCCTTGTAAGTCCAACATGATCGATGCCAACTGAGTTTAGAACCAGCAAAGTGTGAAAAGTGAGATTTCAGTGACAATGCAGCTGTAGCGATTTGAAATTTCTCCCTTTTGGTTTCCCTTTGTGAGACTGTTGACATCACAAAGGCTCTTTCAGCCACTGGAAAGTGTGAAAGCTTCAGTCATTTGCATAATACTGCTTCCCTATTGTTTAGAGCATAGATGATTGTTCAGTTTCAATCACATCCTCATTAAACATATAATTTTTTACAAAATTCAGATTTTGCCATGCTGACTACATTTATCTTCCAAACTATTTTGAAATGAGAAACAGGATGAATGGATGTCACCCTCCACTAGATGTTAGAGCTCAGTGTTTCTGGTTGCTAGAGGCACAGCTTTTGCATCAACTTCCATGTTTAATCCAAAGCTAACAAGTAATCATCAAGTGCTAATAAGCAGAGTGACAAACCCACTCATGCAGTGACAAACGTTGGATTTGGAATGGAGCGTGTGTCACATTTTAATTATAACCGGCTTCATCGCATGACAGCATTTATATCAAACGCTTTCATAGCAAATAAATCCCACTAGTAAACTGACAAATAGTAAAGTTTGGATTTGAAGATTGAATGAGATGAAAGATAAATTTACAAATGTAGTCTGTAATGTGTTAAAATATGATGAGCAGGAAATTGCACTTGGTCTCTTTAAATAATGCTAGCGTTTTCTGTTGCACTGCCTGCCCTGATTTAAAATGATCCATTCTGTTTGTGATGTTATGGGGGTGAAGGATGGAACAAGCAGGAGACTCTGGCACTAAAGATAGTTGGGTCAACATACAGTAGCTATCAAGTCAGGCTAGAGGTGAACTAATAAAGACACTTAGCTATAGGAAATGTGTCGCGTTTCTGGAAGAAAAACCTCTGCCTTTAGTATGTGCTGTGGAACAGAAAACGTTGAGTTTTAGAGGGGATTTATTTAATTCTAGCAGGACTGATTTGATTCCTCGTCCCACATGTGGAGAAATTCTCTTTTCGCCCTCTGGCTGGGGAGCAAGGTCAGCCAGCTGGGTGAAGCTTCTTGCTCCTGGAACATTCCTGTCTTACTTCTGAAGGAATGCAGATAAATCACATAATTATGTCGATGAATATCATCTGCAATATTTAAAGTAATAATCCACAACATTTTTAGATAGATAAATGTTTTGTTACTCTGTTTTGCCAATTGATATAACACAGGTGATTCCACCTATATCCAGTTCATGAAAGCTTTAACATTTGCTGTTCTAAACACCCGATGTCTGGTAGGTCTTTCTTGGGAAAAATCCTCTGCCACACTGGAAGTGATGCATTTCACGTTTCCAGTTTGTTTGGGATAAACAGAAGAAGACCTGGATAGTTAGCATGAGCAGCGATAGCCATAGACAGAGAAAAGAGCGCCACCTACAGAAAGTAACCCTAACCCTAACCCATCAGCAGAAAAGACACAAGGATCTCACACAGATTACCACTTCAACACAAAAACACTATAGCCACATAATAAACTCTAACTCTCTCTGTCTCTCTCTCTCAGGTCCACAGAAAGACCCTGAACCCCGTGTTCAACGAGACGTTTCAGTTCGGCGTGCCGCTGAATGAGCTACATTCCAGGAAGCTGCATTTCTCTGTTTACGACTTCGACCGCTTCTCCAGACACGACCTGATCGGCCAGGTGGTGGTGGACAACCTGCTGGACTTCAGCGAGGGCACCGGGGAGAAACCTGTCTGGAGGGACATCGTGGAGGGCACCGCGGTAAGGACGCCGCTCCGCCGCGGCAATAACCCAAAATAATGCCATCACATTCATTTGGGACGGAGGTTAGATTAGGTTAGACGAAGCTCGAACGATCCCCGCGGCAATAGCAGGTCGTTGCAGCAGCAAATTATAGAATATAGCAAAGAAAAAATAGGGTATCATTTAGAATAGAGCAAATGGAGGGTATTAAACATAACACAAGTGACAATTACAACACTAGAACTTGTGAAATAGTAATATATGAATGAAACGTATGAAAATAAATATGAATCACAGCATGTATGCAGGATGTGCAAAATAACAGCAGAAGAACATGCTGAGAGGAAGAGAAAATGGATGAAAAATATGAATACTATGTAAAAAATGTGCATTATTGTCTATTCTCATATATGGACGGAGGAAGTATACGGACAGAAACGTGTCTAGAAATTTGTATTGACCCATATGCAGAAAATGTCCAGAAATATGTGCAAATTGGAAATTGTAAGCTGATGTATATATTAGTCCAGAATGTTAAGAATTCAGTCCAGGATACATAAAGATTACTGGAAAGACACTGCAAACCACAACCAAATTTATATGAAGCAGTACCCAAGCAAATGTGTATGAAATATGCATAGAGGGCCATTAGCAAATTAGACAGAACAAAGTCTTAAAAAAAAAAAAAAACATTTGGCATGGATGTTTCATTTATTAAATAAGTTTCAACATCGGCATCTCAGCATCTTTCGGTGTTTTTTCACTCAGGGAAATATTGATCAGCGAGGCCCGGTGCCACTGAGGAGTCGTCACGCCACAGTGTGACCTGAATACCGCCAGTGTCATTACTGTGGAGCCACGGAGACCACAGACAGGGAGAGGATCAGTGGAAGGGAGAGCAGGGGGAGATATAAAAAGCCCAGAGAATTGTCACCTCTACTTAACACTTTCCTCCACTTGGGGACATTGACAGATTGGCATATGATTCATTTACAGTGACGGCACTCTCCCTCCGCTAAACACTCTGCCCGTCCAGATTAGGATGCCTGCTGTCACCCAGCGTCAATCACAGATGTCGCTGTTTTCTGGCCGCAGACTGATGGCAATAACAGCGATCATAGCAAATGAAAAGATAGTGTTCTGTTAATGAGTGTCCTATCTAACTCTGGCTTTAGATGCCATGTTTGTCTCCTGTATTATGAACAAAGCACCACAGCTTGACCTCTGATCCGTATGTGTGTGTGTGTGTGTGTGTGTGTGTGTGTGTGTTGTGACCTGCAGGAGAAGGCTGATCTCGGGGAGCTTAATTTCTCGCTGTGTTACCTGCCCACTGCAGGCAGGCTCACTGCTACAATCATCAAGGCCACCAACCTCAAAGCCATGGACCTCACTGGCTTCTCAGGTACAGGATTAACACACACAGCATGCTACTACAGGATCTCCAGCATGCAACTTGGCTCAAAACTCATTTAAAGTAAAAATCCCCCCCTAAACCACTTTTAATGCTGTTAAACAAACAGCTGCTGGCAATGTAGCTTGCATTTCTGGGTCCATTTTCTTGTTTGGTGGTGTATTTTTCTTATTCCCACTGATAACTGGCCAAATATAGGCAACCTTACTTCACATCGAGATAGTTTTCGATCTAAAACATCAGCAGTAAACATCAGGTTTTGGTGTCAGTCCCTCAGAATCAAAGAGCAAGGTCTTCTTTCTATTTTACACCGACATTCAACAATCATACAGGGAGAAATCCATGATAGACGAGGCAGAGAGACCAATTCCTCCACCCACAGCAGCCTCGGTGGACCAGAATGCAACGCAGCCACAAGACATGTTGTATTTTGAGTAAGGGGAGCGACTCTCACTCCTTCCCCGAACAGAAAAAAACAACAACTCTTGCTCTCTTGCTCTTGCGATCGATATCATTATTGCTCTCGCCACCTACACGTATAACCCGCAGCTGAATGGAACAAGTTAAGGCAAGTTCTCTGGGGGGTTGTCGACAGGCATTCTGGGAAATGTAGGAAATCACTAACTGAAGTAGAAGTAGAAAAAGTAAATTACAGCACTTCATCACAGAATAACTCCTAACTGGAATGCATTGAACATCACAGACGGATGGTATTTTACAGTGTAAGGGTATCTGAGGATGGATTTTTCCTTTAAGAAACGGATGTAAGAAAAGGACCTGTGAGCCTTTTGCTGTGCACAGCTCGGTCGGAGTGAATAAGTGTTTTCTACATTCTAAATATATTACCCGAAGCTATAATTTTCATTTGTTACATTTGTTGCAATGCTTTTTGTTGTAATCAGCTGCAAATGGAACACCAAATGTATCAAAGTGAAACCGCAGAATCAATGCTAAAAAACAACAATAGCATCATCCATGGGACTGATATCAAGAAGCGTGATTGCTAATGATAATATTGAATTAACAAAGGCCTTACTAAAAGGTCTTATTATTTAGTTATCCATCTCTTGTGAAGACCCGATGATTGCTATGGCGATGCGCTCTCGGATTAAATGAGAGCTGAAACGATAATGACCGCACGCCGTTATTATTGCCGTAATGATCGCAAGATGATTGTAGTGCCCGAAAGATGCTTAAAAATGTACCATAAAAATCGAATCCTGGGTGTGTATTTTTCCCCGGCTGCTGCCACAAAGCCGCTCGCGCTGAATGGATAACTGAAGTGAATCAACCTGTGCTGCTTTCTCCCTTTATATTCTTAATCCAGCTTTGCCAAGGTGACTTGATTTTCGTGCCTTTTATGTGTTACAGACGGATACCTGTGAGCATAATACCTAATAGCGTTCCCAGGAGTCCCCCCCCCTTATCTCATTCTCTCCACTCACTCCCTGCCTTTCTCTCTCTCCCTCTCTCGCTCCTTCCTTCCTTCCCTCCCTCTTCCTTTCTCCCTACCTCGCTTTCCTATCTCCCTTTGTCCTTCTTCCCTAACTCCCTCTCTCTCTGTCCCTACCTCCTTCCCTATGTCTCTTTGTCCTTCTCCTTCCCTACCTCCCTCTCTCTTTATCCCTCCCCCTCCCTCTGTTTCCTTACTTCACTGTCTCTCCTTCCTTCCCTCCCTTCCTCCCCTTCTCTCTCCATCCCTCCCTCCCTCCCTCCCTCCCCATCTCTTTCTCCTTCCCTCCCTCCCTCCCTCCCCTCTCTTTCTCCTTCCCTCCCTCCCCTTCTCTCTCCTTCCCTCCCTCCCTCCCTCCCCTTCTCTCTCTCCTTCCCTCCCTCCGTCCCTCCCTCCCCCTCTCTCTCTCCTTCCCTCCCTCCCTCCCTCCCCCCCTCTCTTTCCCTCCCTCCCCTTCTCTTTCTCCTTCCCTCCCTCCCCCTCTCTCTCTCTCTCCATCCCTCCCTCCCTCCCTCCCCTTCTTTCTCCTTCCCTCCCTCCCTCCCCTTCTCTCTCTCCTTCCCTCCCTCCCTCCCCCTCTCTCTCTCCATCCCTCCCTCCGTCCCTCCCTCCCCCCCCCTCTCCTTCCCTCCCTCTCTTTCCCTCCCTCTCCTTCTCTTTCTCCTTCCCTCCCTCCCCCCTTCTCTCTCTCCATCCATCCCTCCCTCCCTCCCCCTCTCTCCTTCCCTCCCTCCCCTTTTCTCTCTCCTTCCCTCCTTCCCTCCCTCACTCCTTCCTCTCTCTCTCTCTCTCTCCTTCCTTCTCTCCTTCCCTCCCTCCCTCCCTCCCTCTCTGTGTTTCCTCAGACCCGTACGTAAAGGCCTCCCTGATCTGTGACGGGCGCCGGCTAAAAAAGAGGAAGACTTCCATCAAGAAGAACACGCTGAATCCGACCTACAACGAGGCGCTGGTCTTTGACATTCCCAACGAAAACATAGAGAGCGTGTGCATCATCATTGCAGTGATGGACTATGACTGGTGAGCAAGCTAAGGCGCGTCTGTGTTGTTATTTCGCAGAGTGCTGATCGTTACCGCTCAGTGTGTGTGTGTGTGTGTGTGTGTGTGTGTGTGTGTGTGTTTGCACGTGCGGGGTGATGTTCGCTGTCGCTTTTGGGGCCGTTGCGGTTTGATCGTGTTGCCGCTGTGTTGAACACGGTGACGGCCCCCTTGTGAATCAGCCTCCTGGTGGACGCTCGCCTGTTTTACATAGAGGACGGGCACCTCATGAATAAGCATGGCTTATGCTAATAGTAAAGGAGAAAGTGTCTGCTGGTGAGACACGGTGTAACCCTGCCAGTGTTTCCCTGTCTGCCGCTCGCAGCAACACTTGGCTGCTTGATGTGTTTGTGTATAGATGCACCGCCTCCCTATTATGTACTCAGCCCTCCATTTGGCATCTCCATAGGCGTGTGCTTTTGTATGTTTGTGTGTTTGTGTGTGTGCCTGCTCCCCGCTGACACGAAGCCTTTATACAGGCCTGTGTATATTTGTGAGCTGCTATTCAATATCCTTCCTCAGCCGCTGTATTCTTTTCCCAGTACTCAAGGTTGATAAATGAGACTCTCTCTGCCTGTTCCTCACAAGCCCTGTCTCTCTCTCTCTCTGTCTCTCTGTTCTATTATATCCTGGCTCTCTCTCTCCATCTTTCCCCCTCCCTCCCTCCCTCTATTTTTCTCTGCTCTGTTCTCACTCTCTCTCTCTCTCTCTCTCTCTCTCGTCCTTGCTCCCGTCCCTCCATCCCTTGCTGTGTGTCAGTATTGGTCATAATGAGGTTATAGGGATGTGTCGTGTGGGCAGTGATGCTGAGGGTCCAGGCAGGGAGCACTGGGCAGCCATGCTGGCCAATCCACGCAAACCCATAGAGCACTGGCATCAGCTCGTGGAGGTAATGTGTGTGTGTGTGTGTGTGTGTGTGTGTGTGTCTTATGTGTGTGTGTGTGTGCGTCCACATGATCTTATTTGATTATATATTATGTGCCATACCTGTTCTGTGTAGGCTTGGCATGATAGCCATAATATATTAAATTTGTTGTTATTATTATTATTAGTAGGCTAGTAGTAGTAGTAGCAGTAACAGCAGCAGCAGTAGTAGTAGTAGTACCAGTAGTAGTAGCAGTAATAGTAGTAGTAGCCTAGTAGTAGTAGCAACCTAGTAGTAGTAGTAGTAGTAGCAAGTAGCAGTAATAGTAGTAGTAGTAGTAGTAGTAGTAGTAGTAGTAGCAGTAATAGTAGTAGTAGTAGTAGTAGTAGTAGTAGCCTAGTAGTAGCAGTAGTAGTAGCAGTAATAGTAGTAGTTGTAGTAGCAGTAGTAGCAGTAATAGTAGTAGTTGTAGTAGCAGTAGTAGCAGTAATAGTAGTAGTTGTAGTAGCAGTAGTAGCAGTAATAGTAGTAGTAGCAGCAGTAATAGGCTAGTAGTAGCAGTACCAGTACTACTAGTAGTAGTAATAGCAGTAGTAGTAGCAGCAGTAGTAGTAGGCAGCAGTAGTAGTAGCAGTAGCAGTTGTAGTAGTAGCAGTAGCAGTAGTTATAGTAGTGTTGTCCTGGGTTTCAATGGGTAATTTTCATGTCACATGGTCTGAATGCTGGCTTTTTTTCCACCTTCATCTGTTACCATCTATTGTCATCTTCATCTTTTAGTGTCTGTTTTTCTAATAATTTAATTTAATTTAATTTAATTTAAAACATAAGTGAATTTGTATTAAACATACAAAAATGCTATACCATTTTGTCAAGCAGAATTAACACAAACATAATCTCTTTTCCTCTGCAGGAAAAAGCAATTAGTACGTATGTGACAAAGAGCGCCACAGCATCCTCCCCCAAGCCGCACATCGTGGTGGACAGTCCTCACTCCGAGTAAAACTGTGAGCCTCTCATTGTTCGAATGAATCATGAATTTTTTTTGTCACCAGCATAGTTTCACATCAAGGCATTGTTTTCCTGGGAGCCCACGTATTAGACTGCATATCATTCCACAAACGATCCAATCCCCTGGTATCGTCTACTTTTGAACAGGATTTATTTAGTTGGAGTCTCACACATCCACGCGCTGCACGGTAGACGCACGCAAATCAGATTTACGCAGCAGAAGCAGTAGGCTCTTTAAAAGCATGACCTAACTGTGAGTATGCGATAAAGTGGAGGCTGAGCAGCTCTCAGATCTAGAAGCTGTAAGGCAGAAGCATCTGTATAATCTAGATGTTATGGGTTATGTAATGCATCTCCCCCCTCCCCCTAACTTACAGTACTGCATACTGTTTATATATTCTCTCGCCCCCCTACTGTCTCTCTCGCTTAATCTTGCCTCTTCTCCCTTATTCCCTCTCTCCTCAGGTCATTATCATCGCTCCAGCTCCAGACTTTCCTTTCTTTCCTCTCATCTGTGAATAATTCTCTCCATCAAAGAAAGAGAGATAAGGAGACACGTCCAACTGCTAGTGCTGTTTTGCTCCTGCTAATGAATCCTCCAAGTCCTGCGCTGTCGTTACCAAGCCGGGAAAAAAAACACATCCATCACGAGCTACACTTTGAGCATCAGACTACACATTTACAAACACACACGGACACAAAATGGTAGAACTGATATCAGGTGTAAATTTGGGATCTAGCAAAGGAACACACACATTACTCACACACACACACACACACACACACAGACAAACACACACAGGGTTTGTAGTATGTGCGTAGTTCATGTGTGCTTCAGATTAGTGTAGTATTTCATCTAGGAGGAGTGTGATGTGATAAACTTTTCTCCCTTGAAAAAAAAAAACAAGAAAAAAAACAAAAGAAAAAGCAAACCATCCTAGTATGGTCATTTCAACCAGGACCAAAGGTTCATGCCCTTGTACAGACTATAAAAGAAGAAAAACACTATGTCGATATTTTTCTTTGCCACATTAGTGTACAGTATATGGCGTACTGTATAGGAAAACATCTAACGTAGTATTTTCAGCAGGACAAAACATCCGTGGTGGATTCTCCGGGCCACTTTGGATGCCTTCTCAAGGTCCGGCGTCCTCCGGTTCCAGACGTTTCTGGAGGACAGGCGACGAAGCGTCCGGTGGTCGTTATTGATGTCAAGAGGAGGGAGAAACGAGGACGGACTCACTGGTCGAAGCATGTTACGCAACCTTGAAACGTGTCCCTCTTCCTCATTCCTTTTTGTCACCGTCCTCATGGTGCTCATCAGTATCAATTCCTTTTCTTATTTTTTGAATTATTTTGATTTGGGGTTTGTGTAACATATATATATATATATATATATATACGTATATATATAAAACCATCAAGAGAGGAATTTATCCATGCCAGTTTTTTACAGTCCACCGAGGATGAGATGGTGTGGGCTTCTGGGAGACACAGACTATTTGATCGTCCCCGGCTTTACGGCCAAACTGGTAGACTTTTGCCAAGAGGACGACACACGGGATGAAACCTGTGTTCAGGACCGGACCAGCATCAGTTTTGAATGCACTCGCTGGAGATGTGTGTATCCCACAGGGGAAGGATATCACCATTATACTTTATTTTTCTATCATTCCAGGACTTTTTGTTTTTTTTGTTTTCTCTTATTCAGAAAGTCATTGTCCGATTTCAACTGAGCAAAATGTTGTCTTCAAGTCCGCATCATGTCCCTGACAAGACTTTTAGAAGGACACACACGTCCGTGTTGCTTTTATTAGTGTGTGTTTCCGTGTTTGTGGGCGTGTTTGTTTTGTATTCGTGTGCGTCTGTGTGTGTGTGTGTGCCTGTGTGTCACTGTGACCTTGTGTGTGACACGTTTCCGTGCTCATTGCCTCCCCGTCCTCCTCTCCGTCCTCGTCGACCGCCCTCCACCCCCCCCCCCCCCCCCCACCCGCCACCTCCTCCCAAATCCCAGCATCCACAGACTGAAACGCTCGTCTCGGAGCCAAACGTGTCTTCTGTCCCGTGTCTTTACAGGAACCATTTTTTTCTGTACGTGTGTGTGTGTGTGTGTGTGTGTGTATGTGTGTGTGTGGGCCTCGTTGCACTAGGTGGGGAAACAGTTTGTCTTTCATAGGCATTAGGTCGTATTGTCTGTGTCGTCTCTGAAATCAGCTGTCAGTCATTCACCCCCACCCCCCAACCCCGTCCACCCCCCCAACCCCACCCACCCACCCCTCCCTCCCCTTCTGCCTGATGTAAGTAACTGTGTTGATCGTGTACTTCTTTCAGTAATTTGTGTACTGTATGTCTGAGAGAAAAACCAGATGGCACAGTGATTGAAAAATAAATTGTTGGGTGTGTTTTGATTAATTACTAGAGAAGGAACGGAGGAAAAAAAAAAAATAAAGGAAAAAAAAACGACAAAGAAAAAAAAAAAAACATCGAAGGCTCATTTGTTACGGCCTACAGATTATGTCAAATTTAGATCCCCCTGCCGCCCCTACGAGCCAGAAAAACACAGGGAGGAGGTGTGGGGAAAAACAAGCGCCTGGACTCTCTGCACTCCCCGTGTAAACTGATATAGACGTATAAAGCCATGTCTGTCACTGCTACTACTACTACTACTACTGTAACCTCAGCAAAACAACGGTTCAACACCTCACTACAGCTACTTGTATTGCTCTCGCTGCCATTTCCCCACCTTTTGTCCCCTCACACACACACACACACACACACACACACACACATTCCAAGAGGGGTGGGGGTGGGGGTGGGGGTGGGGGGATCCAGTTTCTTTCCCCTTATACCTTCGGACCAATGGAAGTGCAATGTGTGCGAGAACATACTGGTATATGCTTTGCTCGGGTGTTAACGGAGGCAAACGCGTCCCCCGCATCATACCCACCAAGTGTTCCGTGTGGCTTGTCAGCTCAGGATCTAATCGATCAGCCTGTAGATATGGTATTGATCCATCGGTCTCGAGGCCCTGTAACACCTCCTCCTCCCCCACCACCTCCCGGTCCCTCTCTCTCTCTCTCTGTCTCTCTCTCTTTCTCTCTCTCTCTCTCTCTATCTGCTCGTCTCTGCCCCATTTAGCCCCCCTGTGTTGCTCGCTCTTTAGCGGCGGCCGGTGATGGATTACAAAAGTTGCAGTGGAACCGCCACCTTCACCGTTCCTCTTTCTCCCTCCCTCCTTTTTCAGAAAGCTTTGCTCTCTTTCTCTCTCTCTCTCTCTCTCTCTTTCTTTCTCTCTGTCTGGTTACTGGTTCTCCCACTCTCTCTTCCGGCAAATGTTACCTTTCCTCCTCCTCCTCCTCCACCATGTCCTCCCCCACCCCACCTATCCATTTCTCGCTCTATTTTTTCTCTACATCCCCCCCCCCCCTTGCATCCCTCTCACATCCCTCCATCTTGCCCTCTTTCTTTCTCTCTGTGTATGACGCCCCCTCCTCCCTCCCTCTCTCTCTCTGCTCTCTCTCTCTTTCTCTGGCTGTCTGTCTCTCTCTCTCTTCTCGTGTTAGTGCAGTTCTGAATGGTCATGGGGAAAACGTGTTTGCATGCTTATATTAACATGAATGATGTCAACTTGATGCAATGAAAAATTATATAAGTGATGCTTTAAGCAAAAATCTGACAATGAACTTGATACTAATACTACTAATGACGACAAAATGGAGACCTAGCAATTGTTTATCTCTGTGGTCAAAAACAAACGATGATGAAATAACATTGTTTATGCTGTATATCTTCCTTGAATTGGTATTCTTGTTTTTAATTTTCAATTGTTTTTTTTTTATATATATATAATTTATTTAAGAGGTTTACTTTTTTATGGGTTAAAGCTGAGAATTTGAACAGGAGTGAGGCGTTCAGTCAGGGCGATTGTTTCAGTCAGGACAACTCTACCAGGAAGCAGGATGTAGGTGAATGTGTAAGTAACGGTGTGGCTGAAGCAATGATAATGGAAATAAAGGATATGTATCATCCAGCCTCGTTTTTCTGAGTCTCTTTAATCGCCGGGTTTGGGAGCCGGAGCAGCTCGCAGTAATAGGTGGTGTAGTCTGCTGTCACACACTGCAGGCCAGGCAGCAGACTATATACTGTATATATAAAATGCATGGCCTCGGGCATTTCAAATGTACACACACTATACTTTAATACGCTCTACCTGGACAGAAGCAGTCTGAACCAAACTTTTTTTTCTATCACCAGAAGTTGTGCAGCTCTCTCTCTCTTTCTCGCTCTCACTCTCCTACTTTCTGCTGTGCATTAACTCGTGTGTAATTATTTAGCCACTTTGTCATGAATTCTTTATTGTGGCCGCATTTTACCTAAATGCAAAGTGGAGCACGGCTGCCTGGCCCTGCTGCCTCTCTCTCTCTCTCTCTCTCTCTCTCTCTCTCTCTCTCTCTCTCTCTCCGGCTGGCCTCCCTGCTCCTGCTCCGGCTCTGTCGCCCCTGGTTCCTGAATGCTCTTATTATTTGTCGTGCGGTGATTATCCCCTTGTTAAAGAGTGCATTGCTGTGTGGACTGAATGCCCACCGGTAGCAATCTGCAACTCCAGCACTCTGACAGACAGAGAGAGAGAGAGAGAGAGAGAGAGAGAGAGAGAGAGAGAGGGTGGGAAAGGCAGAAAGAGAAGGAGGACGGAGCTCAGATGTGACAGAGAAGGAGGAGTAGGAGAGGATTAAACAAATGAAGGAGGATGAAGAGAGGGAGAGAGCCAGCAGTGAGGAGGAGGATGAAGAGGACGCAGCAAAATGGGAAAACCTGGAATGGAGAGCAGAGAGTGTGAATGTGTGTGGAAGTGGAGACAGAGGTGGAGGAGGACAGTTCTGTATATAGACACACTCATCATGGGGCACCTGCAGCATACTGACAGTGTTAACAGTTTGAGCTCAGAGCGAACGCACGCCGCACAGAGAAACACACACACACACGCGCGCAACCATCACGCACGCACATACACACACATGTGACAACACGCCGGTTAGCACTGCTTTAATGCTGTGGACCGCTGAGAGAGAGAGAGAGAGAGAGAGAGAGAGAGAAAGAGAGAGAGAGAAGTGGTGGGAGGAGGGGAGGGGGGGAACTGCTGTCTCCATGGCAACGTTCCCACCGTGCAAAAAAAAAAAAAAAAAAAAAAAAAAAAATCATTTAGTCGGAAAGACATTTCACTCAGTTCAGTGAGCTGAAAGAGGCAGAGAGGGAGGGAGGGGGAGCGAGTTAGAGACTGGGGGAGGTGTGTGCAATATAGAGCTGTTTGTATCACACTGGAGGGATTTATCTCAAGTAGGCTGACAGCAACGCATTAGCCCTTATTGCTAATATATATGATTATTATACATAATGATAATGAATTCCCGCGCACCATTAAAAATGAATGCCGTTGCTTTGGGTGAGACTTTGGTATGAGAATTTTTCCTCGGCAGGACCGTCTGCATGGAGTACATGGAGGCCTACATGCAGCCCAGGCTGAATCTACATCTTTATGTAACACGGTAACAGTCACTCCAGCCCATGAAATTACCTCCACTGACTACACACCGAAAACCTTCCCCCACTTACGTGACTGGTACTCCAAACTTTAGTTTCCTCACCTGGAAAGCACTGCGCAAAGGACTCCGACCTTTTCGTAGGTCCACTTATTATGCCACGCATACAGTTTTTTTTTTAAACATTTTATTCCAACACTATAAATAATAACCAAATCCTTTCAAAGTAATGAATTCAATGAATGCATGCAAGTGGAAAACCCAACCGGTGGGAGTGTGAAGGTAACTCTACAGGGGAACAGTGTGGTGTTTGGTACTAATACAGTAGCTAAACCCTGATTTCTTAGTGCTTATCCTTTATTATAGTAGTGCTTTAATGATATTCAACTTGGAAGCTTCTTTAAAATATCCCTTTCATATAAGTCTGTTACCAGCATTATGGCTTTAAAGGTGATAATGAAGAAGAAACTGATTGACAGGGCAGGTGGGTTTCTTTCTACAACAAATAAAACATACATAGTCACATCGATATTCGGATGAAAAATGAATTAAAAAATGTGTAATATGTAAGCGCAGTGGAAGCAAAAAATCCATACGATCAGCGATGCCCCTCCAACATCGAGCTACTTTTCAATACTCCACTACTTTTAATGCGCAGAACCGGTGCCAGACTCGACAGTAAAAGCCCCTGGGACTGGCAGGGAGAGGGTACTATCACAGCATCCCAAATGCTCCGGGTAGTTCTGGTAACCCATTTGTGTGGATGTCAGTGTATCAGCATGCTGGCTGTGATTACCTGTTGTGAGCAGACCATCTGGCCCTCAGCATCCCAGCTGGGTACCGCGGTCAGGAGACGGATTGTCTTTACCACGCCACCTGGACCTTCCAGACACGGAGAGCCGAGGCACCAACCATATTCCTCATTCATATTTTATTATGTCATTCTTTGGCAAAACGCAAAAAAAAAAAAATGGGATGCTGGAATTGTTTTCTGATGGTACGGGCCTCGAGAGCGGGCCTCCTGTAATTGCTTGGCAGCTGCTGGAGTCGTGTGTATTGAAGTTCAAAACAGTGAGACACACAGCATTTCCCTCTGAGCAGCAGAAAGGATCAAAGTTCCAACGCTAAGGGGTGCCTATACTCGCTCGCACACACACACACACACACACACACACACTGTCCTTTGTGTCGGTTTAATTTGGCCACGGTGCTCCAGTCAGGATGAAAGTCTATGTGGGGGGTTTAATGTTTGGGTCCTGGGGGCATCCGGGGGAAATACGCCCTCCCTCAGATGAACCTCTCTCAGGTCACCGGGAGCCGGCACCCGAGCGGCCCTGGTCACTGATGCCTAAATGGAAAAGCTGCTTGAGCCCACAGCTTGGTGCACTCCCCAGAATTTGGGTTAAATTGATTCAGAGCGTTGTTTCTGTGGGTTTTGAGTTTGATGAGCTCTGAAGCCCTTTGCTGAACGCCACGGCGTGCTGACTGGCTGGCACTGCCACGGGGGAATAGATGCTATTGTTGGACCCAAAGAAACACCGCACCGATGTGTTCTGACTACAGGTTAGCTGCCGGCGCACTGTGCTGATTTGACAGCAGGTTAGCACGCTGATAGCTGCCCCAGTAATTATGCTCTTGTTTTCAGCGGGAAGGCGTTGGAGGGGACGGGTGTGTCTTGGAGAGGAGGGTTACAGCATAAATTGAACGGATAGATTTGGCAAAAACCTGTAGGCCGGCAAAGCAACAGAAGACTAGATTCAGTGTTTCAGGTATCAAATCACTGATATTCTGTGTATACTTGAAATATCAGTAAGAGAAAGGTACAGGGCCAATAGATACTTCAGAAAAAAATATACTACATTGTAGCTTTTGACGCAGGAGCTTTTCCTTTATGTAACTTCACTCAATCTCAATATACAGATACACAAATGCATTCTGGCTCTCAGTGAGGATAAAGGCTCTTTAAGCTGCACTCTATTATAACCTTGTCTCTCTGATACAGGCCAGACATCTACTGTACGTACTGTAGATATTTGCTGACATCTCCTGGAGATATGGTTCAACAGCACTTAGCATTTTCCAACTTTCTATGATGCAACCTGCAGACTTCTATTTCAAACATAAAGGGAACATCCACTCAAACACATGTTGTATTCCTGCAGTGCTGGACAGCTCAGTCCACAACATAAACAACTCTCTCCAAAAACTAGAAACAAGAAAGTCAAGCTCTTTAATGTTTAATGTCATCTGTCGGGCCTGGAGCCGCTCCGTCGACAATGAAGGGGAAACCAACTTCATGGACTCATGGAAGTTTTGTATGATCATTCACAATGAATTATATTTATTTCGTAGTCACGGTCACAGTTCTGAATGAGCAATTCCCCTGAAAAACCTTAGGTACTTTCCCCACAGCCACATAAAGTCAGTCTCCAATGCATTGTCAGTCAAGCAGCTCCAGGATCTGCTCTTCCTTTCCCTCAAGAGTCTTTACACAACTTTTACATTATGACTTTCAATGGAAGAGCACATCTACATTCACGCTTCTCTCTACAAATGACCATTTCCAAACTGTAACACGCTCCAAGGGACATTGGGTAAAATGGGCTGGTCTTAGGGTTGTATAGAGTATTTTGAAAGCCGTTTATATATATATATGAAATACTTTGGAGTAATTTATTTTTGTTGATTCAATGTTGTAACGAGATCATGTTGAAGAGATGATGACATCACCTGTGTCTTTCCGTACACCTGATGTGACAATTAAGTTTCCCTTAATATAGAGGAAAATGATTAGTTACTATTAGACACTGACGAAGGCAGAAGGGCTGAAAGCATTCTGTCCATCATGGAGTAAATTAAGTGCTCAACAAAGAAATGTTCTATCATGTGTGACCCCATATTTTCAACTAATATGGGCTCAGACATCATGCCATTGGCTAGATTTTCTCTGCAAGGGACTTGGCGAAGGTCAAAAGGTATTCGGTGAGGGGTGTTTTCCCCTTGGCCCTTGTCAACCGAGCAACTGGCCCCGGCTCTGGCAGCCCTCGGTCAAAAGTATGGTAGTGATGTATGTATATGATGGTTTGTAAAGCCCTTTCAGAAGGGCTATGTAAATAATCATGACTGGACTAGATTAGACTATCAGTGCCATCCCACTACTGTCACCAGTGTAGCACTTGCTAAGGGTGAGGTTTAAGCCAAACTAATATTCACTTAAGACCTTATGCACCCAAGTGTGCAGTGTGTCTTATTAAGTGCATTCCTTAGTCAGCAGCTAGCACTGTAGAGATGCAACAGGAGAAAAAATAGAAAGCATCCAAGTTTAAAAATAGAGCTAGGCAGCAGCCACCTCAGTTGGGTACAGTTCCAACACTGCTAATTGGAACCTATGGGGATAATGACACATGCAGTGTTTTTATTGTCTCTGCAATAAGTGCTCATTACCTATTTTATTCACACACACACACACACACACACACACACACACACACCAACAATAACAACAGCATGATGACCAGAATAATGATGTCGGAACAGTGGATTAATGTTGAACTAGAGATTAATCTGCCACGGTGTCAATTATGCAACATTTTATCCATGCTTTCTTTTAACTCATGGAGAAGTAGAGAATTGCTCAAGAAAATGTGTGTGGGGACAAAATCAATCAACAGCATTCCAACAGTGAAGCTAGAATACTTAGGGAATTCCTTCCTGAAATGTTTTAGTTCAAATGAGACACTGTACTGTTCTCTGCAGCATATTGATTGTCAGGCTGAAACAAGGTTTCCTGTTTGTGACACTGCTATAACATCAATGCACTCTCTATGGTTCATCACCATGGATAACACTATGTTTTGTTCTTTTGTTCCTTAGTTTAAAATTAACAACCTTTAAATCCATTACTCTGGATATAAGCACTAGTTACTCCAAAGTTTATGATCTTATCACTGTTTTAGTTGCAAGTCAATCATCCAATATTGCTCGACTTTCGATTGGTCATTGGTTGGTTTGATCGTATGGTAAACATTAGCGTTAGCTCGATGACTACTTGTTGCTAATGCTAGTTGCGTTAGCCCCATAATATAAATAATAACAGATAAAATACAGACATTATACGCAAATAATATACAGAATACGGGGATGCTCAAAGTGGATCTAGTTTGAGCAGGCATGAACTATCGATGTCAGAGTGTGTGAGCAGATTCCGCCTTCCTGCTCACTTCCGCCCCTGTCAAAATACAGCAAATGGTTTTGTTAGCTGTTCTGTATGCTTAGTGCTAATCTTGGCTGGTTTCACGTTATATTTGGGTTTAACCGACCGCACGATTCACCTGGTGGCCAGCTGTGTTCCCAGGTGAGTCCACATCACTTAGCTACGTTAGCTATTATGTTAGGCTGCTAGCTAAATGATAGCTTCTAGTTAAGCAAATTGAACTAGTTAGCTCAGCTAGCCACCTAACGTTAGCTAAAGCTAACTTGGATGGAAAGCAAATGAGGCAGGCAAGTTTGTTTGGCTAGTCGGATAGCCTTAGCTTTCCCTTGAATGCCCCAAACTTAATTCACCTAAATCACTTACACCTGAAAGCACCAACATGAGATAGTAGCGGGTGATTGTTGGTGTGTTGTAGGTAACGTTAGCTTGGATAATATTAGCTTGTATGGCAACGTAGTTGAGTGTAGCCAGGATAGCTCCAGTGTGTACCATTCTTTCTTGTATGGATTGAACGTCAAGCCAACCTCTATTACAAACATGACAATTTAATGTTGCCTGGCTCATCAGCAAACATGCATACCTCCTACACCAGGACTGAAGACCTTGTACGAATCGTCAGTGTCCGCTGCTAAATTCGGCATACATTTGATCCACCAAACAGCACTTATTTCAATAAAATTTCAACTTTTGTAAGTGGTCCTCGCTGCTAACGAGGGAGATAAGAGGCAAGCTTCCGAATAAGAGGCGAAGCAATTCTAAAGGTTGAAATAATCAGATTGACAGAAAGTGCTACTTTCTGTATTGGAAATACTGTATGCTGAATTGAAGCTTGGCTCCCAACGATTCGTAAAAGGACTTAAGCCATGTTCTACGAGGTGTGTACGTTTGCCAAAAATCAAGAACAAGTTACATTACCTAATTATTTCAATCATGTTTGTCGTATCGTTCTTGGCATACGAGAGATAGTGTCACTTAACGGGTTAGGGTTTGCAGGTCTGCTATCTACAGATGGGAGCTCTGAGCAGCTTGGCTGACTTGAAACAGACGTTGCACACCTTTACCTGTCTATCCCCGTCTGAGACACCGGTTTCGGCAGTAAAGCTGTGCGAGCAAATGGACTGCAGCATTGCCGAACGAGGAAATCCATTACAGGACATATACGGACGATGGACTCCAGACAGCTTGTGTAAAATTTTCACTGTATTGCCACCACATGCTGACGCATGCGACATATTTAGAACAGTGTACCATGTTATGTCAGAAAGACATACAACTTTAGACTTAGCTATATGAGGGAATATCTGTCCAAACGTATGATTTAAGAAAATACGTGGATGTGTGTATCTCTGTTGGAAGTTTACGTACTAAGTATGTTAATGCATTATTTTGGACGACGCTAGAGGTAGTGACTCTGACGCTAGGGGATGGCATTTTGTGGTCCAGCCATAACAACAAACAAAGGCGCGGACTAGACTCCATGTCAAGATGGGGTCAGAGGCCCCATCTCAATTATCCCCCATCCCTCATCACATTATGTCAATTGGCGCTCCAGATATGATGTTGTGGAAAGTACAGATTCCATAGTGAAAGTTTTGTCTACTGATGAACAAAGATTTAGCCTTCTCTCACCCCTAACTTTAGCGTCAGTAACAGAGACACATCGCTTGGGTGGTCACACCCCGTTTACTGTCACTGAAAAAACCCACCGTGTACTACGAACAGACAGCTTTTGGGTGGGGCAGTGCAAAGTTAAGTCGTATACTTATTGTATACACTCAACCCTACTGTCCCCTATATAACACCTATCTAGTAGCCTATTAATAGTAAGGATAGAAGCCTAGCGTCCCTTTTTAGGAGATCAGCTATGTTCACAAGTAAGCGACTGTACTCTGTTTTTGGTATATACACATGAGTTAATATTTGTATACAATTATAACTTGTTGAGACTTTTGCAAGTCTCAAAGGGGGAATTATGTAGTAGAAAACCATGCTTATAGCTGATATATAGGCAAGGCAAGGCAAACTTTATTTATATAGCACATTTCATACACAAGGCAAATACAATGTGCTTCACATAAAACAGAAAAAATAGCTACATAAAATGACATTAAAAACGAAAAGAAAGAAAGATGTTGAGCAGTCACTCTCACACTAGTGACACCTCTGGTCAGCCAGTATAACTGAGAGTGACTCCCTCAATTTTTCCTCTCAAAAAGGAAATCAATTTATATGAGATCTTGAAGGATTCTTCGAAGGATTCTTCAAAGGAGCCTAGAGTCTTTCCAGTGGTCTTACCCCACCCTATAGGCAGGCCCCACAGCCCCTATAGGACTTGTAAATGTTCCTGTAGAACAATACACAGATCATCTAAACAATTACAATTATAAACTTCAAGAAATCCTTCAATTCTCAATACAGGTGAGGTTTGAGGATCCAATCAGAGCGGATAAACTACTCACCAGAGTTCCTCTAGACTCCTGTTGGGATCCTGTTTGTGACGCCAATTTATGAATAATTTTGCATAAAATAGGTAAAACATAAATAAAAGAAATAATTAAAGATAACACCTGTTACATCTACATACAGATGATTTAGCAGAAGGCCACAGAGAAAAGGAATGTTTTGAGCCGACTTTTAAAAGAGCTGACAGTGGGAGCACATCTCAGTGCTTCTGGAAGTTTATTCCAGTAATTGGGAGCATAATTACTAAAAGCAGCTTCACCTGATTTAGTTTTCACCCTGGGAACAACTAACAGACCGGTCCCAGATGACCTCAGCGGTCTGGGTGGCTCATATCCTAAGAGCAGGTCAGAAATGTATTTTGGAGCTAAGCCATTTAGCGCTTTATAGACAAGCAGCAGAACTTTAAAATCAATTCTATGGCACACTGGAAGCCAATGCCGTGACCTAAGAACTGGTGTAATGTGTTCTGTTTTCTTAGTCTTAGTCAGAACTCTGGCAGCAGCATTCTGAATCAGCTGTAAACACCCCAGAGTTTTTTTGGGGAGACCGGAGAGAAGACCATTGCAGTAGTCTAACCTGCTGGTAATGAAAGCGTGTATCAGCTTTTCTAAATCAGGTTTTGACATAAGACCCTGTACTTTGGTTATATTTTTAAGATGATAAAAGGCTGATCTTGTAATGGTATTGATATGTTTGTTAAAATTGAGATCAGCATCCATAATAACACCAAGATTCCTAGCTTGGTCTTTACTCTTGAGAGACAGGGAGTCAAGGTGAGCCCTAATTGTCTGTCTCTTTTCCTTGGTACCAAAGATAATTACCTCAGTTTTGTCTTTATTTAGCTGAAGAAAGTTTTGGCACATCCAGTCATTAATTTCCTCAATACACTGAATCAGAGAATCTACAGGACCAAAGTCGCTTGAAGAAAGAGATATATAGAGCTGAGTGTCATCTGCATAATTGTGGTAGTGAATGCCATTTTTCTGTATGATATGTCCTAGTGGAAGCATGTAGAGGTTGAATAAAAGAGGGCCAAGGATTGAGCCCTGTGGATCTCCACATGTCATACTGACCCTTTCAGAGACAAAGTCACAGATAGACACAAAGTAGTTCCTCCCTTGCAGGTAGATCTTGAACCAATTTAAGACCGGGCCAGAGAGTCCAACCCAATTTTCTAGTCTATCTAATAATATTGTGTCATCAACAGTGTCAAATGCAGCACTAAGATCCAGAAGTACAAGGATAGAAAGCTTGCCTGACTTGCCTACCTGTTTATACGCAGATCATTCATAACTCTAATAAGGGCCGTCTCAGTACTATGATGGGGTCTAAATCCGGATTGGAAATGGTCAAAGTGGGCATTTGAAATGAAATAGTTGTTAAGCTGGTTGAAGACAATTTTTTCCAGGATCTTACTAATAAAAGGGAGATTGGAAATAGGTCTGTAATTACTTATCACAGAGGCATCCAGGCAACTCTTCTTTAACAGAGGCTTAATAACAGCAGTTTTCAAAGCATTTGGGAAAACACCAGACAAAAGAGAGCTGTTAACAATTTGCAATAGCGCATTCGCCAAACAGCTAAAGCCATTTTTAAAAAAGCTTGTGGGCAGAGGGTCAAGGCAGCAGGTGGACGACTTAAGCTGTTGTATAGTGTCCTCAAGTGTTGTGTAGTCAATAGCAGTAAAATTTGCCATATTACTTACATTATTTATGCATGAAGGAAATGGAGGCACCTTCCTGTTAGACATGGAAGCACTGATAGTTTGTCTGATACTCAAAATCCTATCACTGAAAAAGGCAGCAAATTCATTACATTTAGCAGTAGAAAGTAGCTCTGGGGCAATTGATGCTGGGGGATTTATCAGTCTATCAACAGTAGTAAAAAGTGTACGTGCATTGTTTGTATTTTCATTAATGATCTTGGCAAAAAAGGATTGTCTGGCATTTTTTCTCAATTCTATGTTGTAGTTTTGGAGCTCCCCTTTGTAGATATCATAGTTTTCACCATTTACGTTCAGCCTTTCGGCATTCTCTTTTCCGTTGTTTCACAGACATAGCATTTCTCTAGGGTGCTTTTTGCTTACCAGAGATTTTCACCTTAACTGGTGCAATGTCATCAATGGCATTCCTAATTTGACAATTAACATTTTCAACAAGGTCATTAATACAATGCGCAGTGGACATTTGTGACATAGAAATTGCGTTCATAAAAGCTGCAGCAGTATTATCATTGATGTAGCGTTTTTTTAACAATTTTTGGCCTAGCTTGTAGTTCCAGATTTATAGACACATCAAAGAAAACACAGAAATGATCAGATATGGCAACATCAATAGGAGCAGTTTTAGTGATATTGAGACCCCTAGTGATGATCAAGTCCAAGGTATGCCCCCGATTGTGGGTGGGCCCCCGACACATGCTGAGACAGACCGAAAGCCTCTAGCATGGTTATCATTTAGATTATCAATGTGAATATTGAAGTCACCCGATATAGCCAGACAATCAAAATCTGTGGAGATTTTGGACAGTAGTTCACCAAATTCGTCAAAGAAATTGTTGGACTGTTTAGGTGGTCTATATACAACCAGAAATAAAACTTGAAGAGTACATTTCAAAGTAAAAGCAAGATATTCAAAAGATGCAAAATCCCCAAATGACACCTGTTTGCACTGAAACACATCAGAGAAAAGAGCTGCAATACCTCCCCCTCTCCTGTCAGCTCTAAAAACATCTAAGAAATTAAAATTGGGGGGTGCAGATTCAATAAGATTCTGCCATTTCTGTCTAACCAGGTTTCAGTTAAAAACATAAAATCGAGTTTATAAGTATTAATTAGGTCATTGATCAAAAGAGACTTGTTTGCCAGAGACCTAACATTAAACAAGCCAAGCTTTATGGTTTTTTGGGCTAGTTTTAGATTATTGGTCACAGGCCCTGAGGCAGGATGTCTGCAGTTGTCAAGTTGTTTCACTCTTATCAAATTTGATAAGTTTGCAGCATGGAGAGGGTACGTCTTGCTTATTCTACTGCTAGTCAAAACAGGAATGGGGAAAGTTAGTACTCTTATACTCTTGGTGGTGGTTGTGATCCAGCAATACGTGTACTGGGCCCTAGCTTGATATGGGAAATTTCATGAATACCAGCTACATTGCAGCGGGGACCCCAAGGCCATCAGTTGTTTGCTTCTCCGGTGTTGATATCAGCAACGCTGGTTTGACACAGTGCGCTTGGCGCCTCCAGGATGGATGAGGGTTGAGGGGGGCAGGGAGGGGGAGGACGTCTGGGAGTTGAAGAGGGGGGGCATGGGCGAGGGGGACGAGGGGGGAGAATTGAAGAGCAGGGCTTTGGGGGTAGTGGAGCCTGAGGGCTGGCTAGGACGGGGCGGGGAAGGGGTCGAGGGGTGAGTTTAAGTCCGGCATTCACCAGTTCTTCCATCTTATCTGTGAATCCTAACAGAGGGGAGGTGGGGGAGAGGGAGGGTGAGGGTGAGGGTGAGGGTGAGGGTGAGGGTGAGGGTGAGGGTGAGGGTGAGGTGGAGGAACAGAGAGCTCCAAGCTGAGGCTGGGTCAGGGACTGGGGCTGTGGTGAAAGTGCCTGGTCGTCTATGGGTTGCTGTTGAAGTTGGGACTGAAGTGTGTCAGAGTTGAGTGCCTCCGGGAGGGGGGCAGAAGATCATGAAGTTCTCTGTCATTTTCCAATGCAAAAATTCTGGTTTCTAGTAAAGCAATTTTCTGTAGCAATTTATGGCGGTCTGAGCATTTTAGAGATTCCAGAGTGTGAGGAGGCATCGTTTAATCCAGAATGGTGAAAAAGTTTAAATAAATAGGTGATCACTTTAATCCTGTAGAATTAGTAGTTAACAGGAACTCCCACTCATAGTTTTGTGGATTGCAGCTGGAAAAACAGGAAAATATTGCCGAAAAATAGATAAGCAGGCAGGAGCAAAGTAGAGAGCGTCTGTATATACAATAAACATATATTCTGATATGCATAAGGTCAAGTCAAAGGCCTGTAAGACAGAAGATCTCAAGGGCTATGTACTAGCAGGATGAACAGCCCTGAGTAGGTCCAAAATAGCTAACAAGGCCATTAGTCTGTCACCTTGATGGATGCCAGACGATTGGAATGTGCAAGGAAGCCTTGGGGAAGCCTCAAGGGGCTGTCCACCATTATGGTATGATCAGTGTTGCCAGATCTCGCGAGAGAAACAAGCAACCAGGTCTATGGAAACAAGCCCAAAACAAGCGACCCCCCCCCCCCAAAAAAAAATCAAAAAAATAATAATTCGTCCTGAATCCACAAACTCTTTGTTTATTATTGCTTTTAACATGTGCTAATCTTTTTTTTTTTTTTTTTTTAGTTCCAGGACTTCAAACCAACATCAAACTCATATTTTCCTTCTTTCAGTTTAAATATATCTCTCAGCAATAAAAAAAAGACAGTATAGAGTGACTTACGCCAGGACATTCACATAAGTGTCGGCAACAATGCGACAGGGACTGCAGAAGATCCCATTTTTAAATAATTACAACCCAGAAACAGGAGAAATTACAAATAATCTTAGTCTGCAGCAATAAAGTGGCTCCTCCTTTCATTATAATGGAGGGATCTATGTATATCTCTTATATACCCATCGTTCCCATTGACAAATGTTCTTTACAATACATGGAGAAATATAAATGGTTAGCTGATGACCAATGTCTGACAAACAATTGAGGTGAATTAGAAAAGTCTTAAATAAACTAAAATGATGTGAAAACATGTTCTTAAAACCATTTGAACAGGTGATGAAACATGAGTGGAAAATGTGGCATGGCCCAAAACATTTTGCCTTGAAATTGATTGAAATTGAAACGTCTGTCTCACTCATTTTTTTCCCCACCAGCATTCCGCGAAGACCCGCTCTACTCTGCCTCTGATTGGCTAGTACTCATTGCCGTCAGGGTCAGAGCCAATCAGAGGCAGAGTAGAGTGGGTCTTCGCAGAATGCGGGTGGGAAAAACACATAACACCTCACTGACTGTCACCTGTGTGTATGGGGGAAGGGGAGAGGCGGAGGGAACAGGGTTGTGGACGGATCCTGCAACAGGACAAACTATTGAAAACATCTGCTTGACAACAATGGAGCAAGCCCAAATAAGCAACTACACTTTAGAAACAAGCCCAAAAAAAACGCAACCTGCGACTACCAATATTTGTAAGCGACTTTACAGAAAAACCAGCCCAGAGTCGCTTATAATAAGCAGACTTGGCAACTGTGGGTGTGATTCTCACATGATTCTCGGCCCCTACCCAGAAGTGATGGGGGTGGACGTGACACACTGAACAAAGAGATCATATGGAAGAAACCCCCAGGAAAGGAGTGGTTAACTTAGAGGGGTGTCATGCTGGAAATGTATAAAAGCTGTTGTGGTTTGACATGAAGCCAGTTCTTCTGCAGAATAAGTCAGGTCTTTGTTGCCAATAAAGATCTTCATATTATACCATTCTGCCTTGAGAAAAGATTATTTTGTCACCGGAGAAAACCACGACACTGGGTCATTTCTCAGTGGGATTAAGAAAATATGCCATTTTCAAACTGACTGTCTAAATTTCTCCCTTCTTTATTTCCAGACCCATGGTGGCGGGTTCGGCGCTCATGGAGCCCTCCACCAAGCCTGGGGCCAACCAGGTGGCAGATGTGGTTTTTGTCATTGAAGGGACAGCAAACCTTGGACCCTACTTTGAATCTCTGCGAAAAAATTACATACTCCCTGCCATTGAGTAAGTGCACCAGAAAACCCTCTCCTTTTGTTAAAGGTACTCCTCCCGTTTAGTCCCGACTGAATGCCTCTGTTTTTTTTATGTACCGCAGATACTTTAATGGGGGGCCTCCAGCGGAAACAGATTTTGGCGGGGATGTGAGTTTTTTTTCCCTTTTTTCTTCAACTTTTCATACTCTGAGGATCCTCATGGTTTCTGAGGGCAAACATTAAGAAAAGCTTTTATTACCGTTGCTCATAAAATGCCCCCTCCCTTCCCCCTCTGTCCTTCCAGTATGGCGGTACACAGTACGGTCTGGTGGTCTTCAACACGGTGGACTGTGCCCCTGAGTCGTACGTCCAGTGCCACGCACCAACCAGCTCTGCCTTCGAGTTTGTCTCTTGGATCGACAGCATCCAGTATGTTGTTGAAAATTAAACAGTTGATTATTACTGTTTTATCATAACAGGGATATACCCAGACGACATGAATTTGTGAATACTAAAGATATCCCCTGTTTGTCGACGCAGGTTCATGGGAGGTGGAGCAGAGAGCTGCAGTCTGATTGCTGAGGGACTCTCTGTGGCCTTGCAGCTCTTTGATGACTTTAAGAAGATGAGGGAGCAAATGTAAGGCAGTCTTGTTGTTTTATGCCACACTGCTTAACGATTCACAGACATAATAGCCACATTTTGAAAGGACCCACCAAAGTTGGGCTTGTTAGTCAAAAAGTAATCCATTACTCATTTCAAAAGTAAGTAATAATATCACTTTACTTAGTCGTTACATTACTTTACAGCCCCCAAATTGGCGGCTGTGTCCTCTCTTGTCTTCAAAAATCAGTATAACTCAGTTGCCTCACCTTGACACTTGAACAGTGTAACCAAACAGCATTGATCTACAATGTTCCTGTCATCCTTTTGCTTGATACCACTTCCACTTGGACAAAGTAAACTTTTCTTGCATTTTTCATCAAAGCCAGCTTAGTGTGAGAAGTTGATGATCTATGAAGGGTGAGGGAAAACAAAAATGAGAAAAAGGAATTGTGGGATGATGGTGGGATCTAGTTTTTGGATGATTTAACTTAACAGATGTACAGAGTGTGCAGTTTGGCTTGTCAAAAAAAATGGGGATTGGAGGGTTGCAGTCTGCAAGGGGGGCAAACGCTTGTGAGTGCCATGAAAGCCCAACACACACGCTCTGCTGCAGCCTGGACCTGGCTGGCAAGGTAGCATTGGCACAAGCTGCACACCCCACATTAAGCCCTGTGAGTTGCTCTTACAGGTACTGATGATGACACATTATAGGTATTGGACATCCAAGCATATCACTTTCTGTCTCTCTGCCGTTGCCAGAGGTCAAACCCACAAGGTGTGTGTGCTGCTGTGTAACTCTCCCCCATACCTGCTCCCTGCTGTGGAGAGTGTCAGCTACACCGGCTGCACAGCAGACAACTTGGTCAAGATCATCAGAGATGTGAGTAATGTAACATTGGGGTATTCCTGTGGTTTTTTTTTTTCTTCTATGGTTGGGATAATTGCTGTGAAAAAAAATCAGGAATGTCGCTTTTTTCACTCTATATATGCCTCAATAAAAAGTTTAAAGAAAAAAAATACGTGAGTAATGGCGCTGAGATATTGTCTTGGTTATGTACTTGCAGCCAGGCATCAACACACATTATGGAGGCAAGAAAATTAGGAAAATGATTGCTTGATTGTTGTGACAAGTATTCTTTGAAGGGATAGTATGATTTGATTTAGGTTAGTAAACAGCCTGAAGAGGAATGTATTTCATCGAAGCACTGCCACTCGTGGATGATGTACTAATTCAATTCTGTCATATTTCTTAGAGAGGAATCCACTTCTCTGTGGTGGCTCCTCGCAAACTGCCAGCTCTAAGAGCTCTGTATGAGCGGGCATCTCCAGTAGGAGGGGCAGGTGAACCCCATCCAGACTACAGCCAAGACCCCTTCCACATGGTCCTGGTCAGAGGCATCGCACTTCCTGGTGAGGAACATGACATGACAGCAGTTTGTATCTGGGCCAGTGGGCTCAGACCAGTGTGTCCATTATCCTTGTGTAAAATGTCTCTTGAAAAGAATGGGGTTGTGCTCTACAGTGAGGATATTTTTAACAGTATTTATTGTATGATGAACAAAATGTTTTTGGCATTCTCGCCTTGATCAGTGTCTGTAGATAAGAGATCCACTTCTGTCTTAAATAGGGTTTTCGTGGGCCACAGGTGAAACAGTTCAGTTAAAAAAATCCTATTCAAATGTCAATATCTATTCACAATGTGCATATGGAAAATCATAGAGTAAATATACAAATCCACACAACACCAACACCAAAAGTCAATAGACGATACAAACTAGGAGTTGGACAAAAGACTTTTGCACTTGTCCACCTTGTCCTTGATAACAAGGACTAATGTGGTTACTATAGGTGTCAGGCAGTATCCCAAATAAAATTTTTGGCTCATCTGTCAAGGACTTTTAGTGAACTAAAATAATTTACCTGTCAAGAATATCTTTTACCAGCAAAACAAATTAATATGTATGAAATATATTTCCTTACTCGTTTTCAGTGCTCTGCTGTTAGCCCTTGGAAGCTAATTAACCATCCAGGCAGCAGAGAATGGGTCCACTTGTTATTCACGGTGGGGCGCATGAGCCTGATGTAGGCGGCGTAGGCGGAGTTTGCCACTAAAATCAAGTGCAAAAGGCACCCGGCGGGTGTTGCTTGTGTATTTTACAACAACAATCCTTATTTCAGCTGCTATGCATGGTGTAAACACAAAACATGTTGGCACAAGGACAGAAAAGCATTAAATGCTAAATCACATCTTGGAAGAGAAAACATAAATCCTCGGCCTGCTTGTGTTTTGTCTGGTTCTCTTTCTAACTCCGTTCAGTATCTCAGCCAATAGCAGAGCACTGGTTACATCAGCGCCGGTCTCAGCCGCCAGGTTGAAGCGAGCCATCCGGCGTACGGTGGAATTACAAATGGACCCATACACAAGTTTAGATGCTACCACTTTGTGTAGACCGGTGTAACAGGCAGCCAATCAGCAGCCTGTTTGATACAGAGGCATTGTTTTGCTTTGATTTGATTGGCTCATGGTCAGAGAGAGTGTATAGTGGCCAGCAAGGACAAACTCTGAGAACAGGCAAAGACCAAAGACTCTGTAACCAAATTATTCAAATGTTTATGTCTTAAAAAGTTATTGGCCAGTATGGCGGGTGACCTTTACTGATTTATCCGCCAAAGACGTAAATTTACCAGCATTTGGTGCTTGGCGGGCGTTAACTTCGGACCCTGGCCTCAGGCGATGAGCTGTTCATAAAACAAATAACACATTTATTTGTGGACAAAACACATTTGTATATTATAGGAAAAACGCTAAGTTGCACTCCTCATTCAGACACAGATGATGGCTGGAGTAGCGAGTATTTTTTCTGTCATATAGTTAAGTATATCCTTGTTGTTAAGTGCGACTCCATTCTTTTGAATGCGCATGACCTAACACACACACACAAAGCTGATTTCCACCAGCGATCAACTGGTATACTTGCTATTCAGACATAATTTGCTGACCGGGCTGTTTTCTCTCTGTTTCCAGTCTCTGCAGGCGGAGGACCGGGGCCGCTCAAGCCTGTCCTCCCCCCTCAGCCCCTGCCTGTCAGCCAGCCTCTTGGTGTACCTTCACAGGCCCCCCCACCCATTAGCACAGCCCACCCTTATCAGGTAATGACTAAGCAGCCACACAGAGTACGGCTGCCCAGAAACTAATTCCTATTGTCTGGTTTTGGCTCGGTTTCAGACAGTAGTGTTTATGTTCCTTCCCTAAAACGTTTTACCCAGCATTGTCTTCCTTTAATCTGCCTCTTGCCAGAATACACCCTCGATGACTGCTGCTCAGGCGGCGGCACAGATGGCCGTGGAGGCAGCCAACAACCAGAAGAGTCGCTGTGAGTACCAGGCCTGCACTCTGTGGGCCTTTGTCAACATCACTTTATGTCAGCAGAGCTTTTAGTTGGTGTGTCTGTGCGTGTGTGTGTGTTTTACAGTAAAGTGTATCCTCACTTCGTCTGGAAACAGGCTTTCAAAAGACGCCATCACTGTTTTTGACGTTTACATTTTAGGTGTTTAGCAGACGCTGTTGTCCATAAATGCAAAGGTCAGAGCCACAGCGGCCTTATAATACTCCTGTGACCATAGAATGATCATGTAAGAACGAGTGCAAGGAAAAGAAATAGAATAAGAGCTAAGGAGAGAGATTTTTGTTTACATGATGGCTGACAGTGTTTCCAACCATACAGTTATCGTCCTTGTAGCTTTCTACATGTTCTGCACTTTGCAAATTCCTCTCTCCCTTCTGTTTTCTCTCCCTCCTCCAGTCCCAGCAATGGTCAATCCAGGGCCTCCGTTCAGCGGCCAGCCGACCCTCCCCTCGGTCGCTGGGGTGAAGCTGGCCCCGTCCGGCCAGCCCAGCCTATCAACGGTCACCACGACAACACCTCCCATGATGTCCCAGCAACAAGTCCCTCCCAATCAGCAGCAGCAGCAGGTCCCGCCCCCGGGACAGCCTGCACCCAATCAGCAGCAACAGGCACCACCTCAACAGCAGCAAACAGCGAATCAGCAGGCGGTGTCTTCAGCACAACCTGGTGGCATGGTAAATAATAATAAATATATCTGCAAGTGGTCATGACCAACTGCAGGTGAAATGGTGCCTGACTTACTGACATTTGAAAAATTCCCAATCTGTCCTGATGGCAGTGCTATTCAGCGTTAGTAAATGTGGTCTGACACTTCTGGGCCCATCCCAAACATACATGTGACATGTAGAAATGTTCTGTTTGCATGTCTTTGCCGTGAAGTTCATTTGTGTTTCACAGCCAAATGGTTAGCAGCATCAAAATTCTGTGTAATAGCTGTAATATAACACATCTACATGTGCTGTGTGCAAAAGTTTCTGGAGGTTGAATCAGCTTTGTGAGAGAAATGTAGTGTTTCCCACAGGTTGAGAATTTACTAGTGGCGGTGGTTGTTGAGTGATGTTATCATTTCAATAGGATTGATTACTTGTCCTTACCTACAGTGAGAGCAGTGTGTCCAGTGGAATCCAACTGGTGAACAGGGGCAATATGCCAGTCTCTGCACTGCGCTCATGTTAACTCTCAATCTGCAGTTTTACACATCTACGATTAAAAAGTGTCAAGTTGCTGTTTACAAATACTGCTACAAACACATGCGAGTTTGGCGCAGATAGTAGAATTTTAAGTTAAAAAGGTTAAAAAAACAAACAAATAAGTTCGAGTGACATGAAATTTGGTGCACATATCCAGCTAGTCTTGCTCTACAAATGTACCTCCAAGATCATCAATGTATGCCATATTGGATTTTCCACTGTTTTGAGTTTCTTGAAAAGCTGTTTTCCCCCTGAGGCTTTTTCATTAATGTTCTGATTGGCCCAAGGGGCGACTTGTGTTTTGATGAAATGCCTGTTGTCAGTTGATCAGTCAACATGAGTTGAACTGTCTCCAGATCAGTTTGGAGACAATTTTACAGGGTAACGCCACTCAGTTAAATGCTTGATATGTTATTCTCATGCCCTAGAAAATATTCTCAAATCAATTATGTAATCATATTAATATTTGTGAAAGTAAATGTCTCTGTCCCCATAGTTCAGGATCAAAGAGCCAAGACTCTAATCTGTGATGCCAAACCAATGTGCAGCCTAGAGCTGACTTTGCAGACTCGCACTGTTTTTCCTCAAATTTAATATCAAAATTAATTTTAGATGTTAGTATTACTATTTGATCAAAACCAGACAATGTTCTCTTTTCTGTAGAAAATCATCATGGGTACAGTCACTGTTGTTTTTTCTGTTTTCCAATTCATTCATTCATTCTTTCTGGTAACAGGAGACATTGGTGAATGTTCTGTAATACAGACTGAACTGTCATTGGGCAGAGGAATTAACATTTTGAGAGCTAAAATTTATTGGTGTTCCAGTTTAATCAGATCTACGGAACAAAATCCTCATGTTTGTGCTTATGTGGACATCATTTATCAGTCTATGTTTTTTTTTCTTTGTATTGATAAGTACACCTAAATTTCTGACTAGCAAAGTGATTCAATTTGATTCTATTGTACTCCTAAACTGTGCCAGTAGACTACATATATCCTCTCCTCCTCTGTTTCCTTGACAGCCTGGTGTGTCTGGAGCTCAGGGCAACGCCAGTGCAATTGGACAGCAAGGAGTGGCCAATAAGATTGTAGCATGGAGTGGCGTTCTGGAGTGGCAAGAGGCAAGTAAACATTTATTTATTTATTTCAAGATTATTTGTTTTGGCATTTTTGACAGTTCAAAGTAGAGAGAGACAGGAAAGACTAGGTGAAGGAGAGGGGGATGACATGCAATAAAGGTCCTGGGCCGGATTCAAACTCACAACATTGTGTCTACATGGTATGTGCCTTAGACCAAGTAAACTGTTTAATGAAATATGAAGAGTTTGATTCCAAATTGACTCAGTAAAGCACATAGTGAGGTAGGCTATTATTAAACTCGTCTTAAGATCTTTGCTTGCAGCATACGTATGTTTTTGATAATGGAATAAGCTGTGTTCTTCAGATATTGAAAACTGAATATTAAGTAACATTTTTCTTTCCGAAAATGAATAGGTTTATTCTGTATTTTGGAATGAAACCCTTCCTTTACTAGCATTCTGAGGTGAAAGTCACCCTGGTCCAGTGGTTCCCAACTCAGGTTCAGAGGACTGCAGGTTTTCTGTGCTACTAGCTAGTTAATTGTCACCTGGCATCCAAGGTCTAAGTCAGTCTCTATTAGACAGCTAGAATGAAAACCAGCTGGACTCTGGGTCCTGAGGTCCGGAGTTGGGAACCACTGCCCTAGCCGACATATTGCAATCACCGCCACTGTCTTGAACCTTTCACTGTGGTGAGTCTAATAACGACCTGTCACTGATTATTGTACAGTATGATTAATTGCACATAATTTTACCTCTCTCCTGCTATTGGTTTAGCTCAAGGTCAACACATCGATTTAGTTGACAGTTGTGGTGCTGAGCCAGGAGAATGGATGTTAATGGCTTTTATGCGACACTCATGAGCCCTTCAAGTGTTTGTGTTTGGTGGACTGACTCGATCAATTGCCTCTATTGACTATAGTCTCATTCTCCCTCTTCTCTTAGTCAAAATGATCTAAGTAAAACAGTACAGGAGTAAGAATGGGAGGCTCAGGAAACCCTACATCTTGCCTCTGAAAACGTATAGTCCCAAAACCCGCTCGGATGCTCGTGAAACATTGCTCTTAATCCACTATTTCCTCCTCCAGTTCATCTCATTAGGCTTTCAGCTCCATAAGTGATTCTTCTCCAGAGTCATCTGTAATGTTTGGAATAATTACGCTGTAGAGACTAAAACTCATTTGAAGAAATAGTTGAATATAAAAGCACTTCTAAATGACACCAATACACTTGGCTGTAGCTTGCTCTGAGTACATTATTGTCAATATGCTGCATTCTATTTTGGATGAAATTCAATTGATTATTTCATAAAAGGGTTTTCCCAACAAATGGTGAGTTAACTTCTGATGATGTTTTGGTTAGCATTTTAAATCCACCACCAATGCATGGGAGATGTGTTAGATTATCAGAACAGGATTGTTTTGTGACTGTCCACATCTCTGGCTCCCCTCCACTGCATGCCTTACCGAGCCCTGGGCATAAATAACCCATTCGTCTGCTAAAGAAAAGCCCAGCACAATGCATTTGTAATGGGCAGCACAGGGACTACAGCAGGCCTGACCAATATGGGATTGATTAATCATTGATCCTGTATTGATGCCCTGAAGATGAACGGTGCTGGCCGTGTTCCCAGTGGACTGGTGCATTGACGGCCTTAGAAAGCTGTATTCCTTGACTGTGAGGACAATCCTTCATGTTCCAGAGACGTTTCTGCTTGGAAAAAGGACTTTACCCCACAGAGTGCCTGACTGTGGGTCTTTAAAAAGCCTGAAAAAGCTTTGAATTAATGAATTCATGAATACATTATCTAAATTTAAGGCCTTTCAAAGTATTAAAATGTCTTAAATCCAGTTATTACAGATCTTATTTTTTCACCACACAGTGACTGGTTTCTTTGCGCTGCATGTCCACTGTTAGATTAATACAGAACAGGGTTAGCAGTACAACATGCACATCATTTGTGTTTTTTCAATGTATGTGCTTTACTAAACACAACTGGACACCATGTCCCTCAACAACTAATCTCCTGTTGTCCTTTTTCTTATACTCTCCACTTATAGTTTCAGAACTTGAATTCGCTATGCTCAATTGGAAACAGGCTGCTTTTACCCACTTTGTTTCTTTATTTTGGTTTTTAAATTGGTTTTTAAATTCAGTTATAGGTAGCATTAAAATGTCTTAAAAAATCTTAAACCTGGCTTTCTGAAATCTGCAGATACTCTGAAGTAATATTATCCACGTGTTTCCTGTACTGCAGGCCAACTTTCTAACCTCTTTTTTCACTTTGCTATCACCCCCTTCCCTCTGTATTGATCCCTGCAGAAGCCCAAAGCCTCGTCTATGGATTCAGCCACCAAACTGACTCGCTCTCTGCCGTGTCAGGTGCAAGTCAACCAAGGAGAGAATCTGTGAGTAGCCAAGCTGCATCAAAAACCATAGCCCTGATGGGTGGTGTATTTCATGTGCATGATTTTAACATTGCTATCCTGTTTGTGCCTCTGAACAGAAACACAGACCAGTGGCCGCAGAAGCTCATCATGCAGCTGATTCCACAACAGCTACTGGTGAGACTCTTCTCCCTGCCTTTGTTTGTGCATGTGTAAGTGTGGGGGTGTGTTGTTGTGACTCTCGTTTGCAGGAATGACTGGTTTATAAATGATGCATAACTAAATCCAAGTCTCTCTCTCCCTCTCCCTCTCTTTCTCTCTGTAGACAACCTTAGGTCACCTCTTCAGAAACTCTCGAATGGTTCAGTTTCTCTTCACCAACAAAGATGTGGAGTCGCTGAAGGGCCTGTACCGCATAATGGCCAATGGATTTGTAAGTTGTCGAGTTAACCTCCCTCTCTCTAAACCTCAGATACCTCTCTCTTTCCCCCCTTGTCCCTAATCTTATGTATCATTCAGTACACCTCAATACATTTTCCATGAGTCACAGCTGAGTGCAGCTCCCACCTCTCTCCAGTAGATGGGACTCTGGATGTGAGGCTGAGTTGCAGTGTTGTGCTGGAAACTGTAGAGGGGGCACCAGGCTATACATTTAGCCACTGACAAGCTAGATAATAGGATTTTAAACATGCTTTGCCATCAGTATAGAGAAAAAAGAACTTTAATTGTTTAGTTTGATTCAGTTCCAGAAGGCTAGCATAATGATAGGGGCTTTGTCGATGTGGTGCATTGTCTCTGAATGTTAATCAGGTAATACTATTGAGAAATAGCAGAGGCATTAATAGTATTCAGTCCAGCTGAGCTCTGTCTCTTTGCCTGAATTTGATTTACGGCCCAGGGAATGCGCCGCATGAATTAAGTTAATACCATTTGCATTCAATTTATAAAACTGATATGTTTGATTGGGGCGAAGGAGCTTTGGAGCCAGGTTATGTCCTCAAGCCCAAGCCCATATCATAATTACAACGGGTCCCAAGTCAAGGCCTCATGCTGCCCTCCGACCCCCCCCCCCCCCCCCTCCCCTCCCGCAGGCCGGCTGTGTCCACTTCCCCCACACGACTTCCCCCTGTGAAGTGCGGGTGCTGATGCTGCTCTACTCATCCAAAAAGAGGATATTTATGGGCCTCATCCCCAACGACCAGAGCGGCTTCGTCAACGGCATCCGGCAGGTCATCACCAACCACAAGCAGGTCCAGCAGCACCGAGCGGTGAGTGGCGGCAGCAGGAGGGAGCGGAGCTGGTAGGAGGAGAGACAGATTTCAAACGGGGGGGGGGGGGGGGGGGGGGGGGAATATATGGTGAGCCGTGGTAGAAGAGACACCGTAGAATAGGCAGACCATAAGGAGGTGATAATGAGGAGGCATTATAGAGGAGCACTGGGGAATTGAGGCGCATTGTTGAAGGCATTAAGGTGCATTGTTATTGACATTTCATTTAGCGAGCCAGTATCTTCAGAGCAGCCACTACCGTCTCTCACTCTAGTATGAGCTAATGGGGCTAGCATTAGCTAACTTGCTACTGCAACGTTTGCTGTCTATTGCACTCCCATATTATCAAAAAAGTTTCTCTCTCCCCAGGGCCTTATTCTGTAGCCGTGCCCTCCATCCTTGTGGATTTGTTATAGATTATTGTGTATACTTGTATAGCTGCCTACTGTGATATGTATTCATGGAGTAAGTCCTGTATGCGTATTGTATCTGACATTCTTCTGTGGGCCGGCCTGTTTCTTCTTGGTAGATAGTATGGCAATGTCTGATTTATTCTTTATTTATGATTACCTGTATATACATTTTTGTATGGTTGTGTATATTTCTTTGTAGGCCTCTTGGCCACAATATGGCTAATGGGCTGATTGCCTGATTGTTTCCACCTATCAGCCTTATTCCTATTGGCTACCGCCAGTAGGTTGGCTGCCTATTTAGAGCCAACATGTAAAACATAGAAGTAGTGTTGATGATGTTCTGAGGACCGAAACGTTCACCTTTTTTTCACTTAGTCACTTTTTTCACTATGTAAATAAATATCTATTTTTGCATCTAATGAGCCTCAATAGTTTTCGTCAGTGTGCAGGCCTTTTCTGATTTATATTGCACTCCCATCTCATTATCTCTACTTAAGTCAAGTAAATATGGGTTAAATACATACAGGTTATATCAAATTGGTTACCTCCTTAACATATTGGTGTAGGCTATGACCAACACTATGCACTGTGTCATAGGTGTAATGTATTATGGTCATTGTAGTTCAATTAACACGCTTTCAGAGCTTGACAGCCTTAAATCTTTTTGGGGTTTTTTTGTTTTTGGTGAAAACTGCATTGAGAAACACCAGGTTCAAACAGCAGCTTTGTTTATGGCTGCACCTGAAATGAATCTATAACAAAACATAATTTACCAGGCGGGCAGGCTGCCCAAATATTAACATTATATGGGAGACACTGTAGGAGAAACAGAGTCGGAGTGGTAGGTACTAAACTTAAGAGACAGGAGAAGGAAATCCAGAGACAGGCCCCCTCCCTCCAGCCTCCCTGGGTAAATGTTGGGTCAGTTCTTGCAGCTCAGTTCATTACAGTTTACAAGCACCGCCGCCTTGCGCGCATGATATTGGAAATTTCACTTGCCATCTCCGCTCATCTTCATCCCCCAAGAAAGGGTGCTTTAAAATGTCTGCTTTAGATTAGCTGTCATTTCCGTCAGGGCTGCACTTTAGCTCACTGCACCCAGCAACAGAGAAGCTGCTTAGCTGGGAAACAATGCAGCATCCCGTCTCAGAGAAGCAGTATGGCTCGGGTTTAAAGACGAAAGCCGGTTGGCGCGCTCATACGAGTTAGATGACATTTCTCCTCACAGTCTTTCTGCTGTCATAAACGTTGATGGCACTTGTTTACTCATCCTGCTAATTTTATGTGTTTTGAAAAGAGCGGTAGAGCCTATATGTAAGTTGAAGTCGTGTGTGTATGTGCGTCAGGGCGTTTAGAGACGGCAGAAGACATGAAATTATAATGAAGACTTTTTTTTTTTTCCCTTTTGCCTCTTGTGTGCCATCACATATTCAGTGCTGCATTGCTAATGGGGAAGCGCTACAGCAATCTTAACATGATTAAAATTTCCATTTGGACTAGTAGTTAAGGTTTTCTCTGCGCAAGGCCCTGGAGTCGCATTCTGGGGGAACTAGATTGGAGTTTGTTCTGTTCACAGCAAGACAAAATTGAATGTTTTTCCCCGAAATGTGATATGGGCTCTAAATCTCTATCCAAGATTTTTCAGGTTACTGGGTTAAAGACGGAAGATAAATCATAGACAATAAAAGAGATAAAGGGGCAGCTGTTTCGTTATTTCCCTCAAAAGAACCGAAGCTGTGTGTTGTAGCGTTACTGGCGGTCAGAAAACGACACTCGTGTACTAACACAGACGAGGGGGGATTCGCTCAAATTCGGCAAGATGGAAGGTGGCAGGTAAGCTGTTATTTTTCCATCACATTTGTCGTCTATAGTTAACAAGGAGGATGCATTTACATTGCGCTTAGAGGGATGCAACACCCTCTATGCCTCCTAGTCTCGATAACCCCTCAATATAGATTCACACAAGCCTCCCACAGTAATGGCAGAATACAGTTAATTCAGTCGCACTGCTGCCAGTTCCTCCATATGCCTTTTAGCATATTGAAGTCATCGGTTCTCACCATCTTACTGTGTGTTGACAGCAGCGGCGGTCAAATATGTAAGTTGACATGGCTAACATCAACACAGGCTAACAAAGACACAAATAGATGTGCAGGTGCGACTGACCGTCTGTGAAATACATGGTTTGAATGGGACTATCCAATCAGGAGATGAGTGTTTACGCTCGTTTTTTATTTTTTTGTTGTTGTTGTTGTTTTTTTGTGCATCATCTCACAGTGTGTTCCTATGGCCAGAAATGGGGGCAGCGGTACCCTAGAGCAGTGGTTCTCAACCTGGGGGTCAGGAAGCCCCAGGGGGCTGCAGGATGATTTTGGGGGGGGGGGGGGGTCGTGAGATGATTTATGTGATACGATAAAAACATTTCTACTATACAAATGTATTATCATGTCTATTTTTACCAGATTTTTCTCTAATTTTAGCTTTTTTCTTGTGAAATACTGAATAGTTTTCAGCCTCTCTGCCTCCTTTTACAATTAATCAAATGAAACGACGTGAAAAGGGAAAGTCATACTTTGGTTGAAGTGTTCAAGTATCGCTTTGTTTTAAGGGGTCAGGAGCCGAAAAGGTTGAGAACCACTGGCCCAGAGGTTAGAGAAGTGGGCTTGTCACCAGAGGGTCGCTGGTTCAAATCCCAGGTCCAGCTGGGAAACAGTGGGTGGAGAAAGTGGTTGAAGTTTTCATTCAGACCCACTGCAGTCTCTGTGCTGAACTCTCGACTTGAATAGCCAGTTTTTAATCTTTATGTATTGACTATAGTGTTTTTATATTGTTACTTACTCACTACAGTTTTTAGAAAGACTTGTTTTTGTTTCATAAATGTACTTATGCATGTATTGTCTTTGAGTGTTTATGCCTGACTGGCCAACAGTTTTCTCTCTGTGAGATATTATAGATGACCTTGACGCTCTCCCCTCCCTCAGCAGCAGCCGTGGAGCTCTTAACCCCCAGCTGCTACAGTGGAGCAGCTCAGTGGCTAACAGTACAATATTATAATAGTAATAATAATCTTTATTTATGTAGCACTTTTCAAAACAAAGTTACAAAGTGCTTCACAGCCAGGAAAAATAAAGATGATCAATGACAAAGGTCAATAAAACAGAAAGAACAATGAGGTAAAAAACAATAAAAAAAAAAATGGTTGCAGCCATAGGGATAAATTAAATAGAATAAATAAATAACTTACAAGGCAACAAGAATATAAATTGAATAAGAGCCAAGGAGTGAAACGATAAAAGTAAGTTTTAAGACGCGATTTAAAAGATGATGCTGACTCTGCCAGCCTGAGCTCCTGAGGCGAGTCCTTCCAAAGCCTCGGGGGTCCTGACGGCAAAAACACGGTCACCTTTAGTCTTCAGCCTGGACTTCAGCCTGGGCACAGCAACAGACGAAACAAGGCTGTGGCTGCACTGGGCAGCTTTTATAAGGTGTGAACGGCTGTGAATGTGAAGCAGGTCGTTGCTGGAAAAGAGCATGCATGTTCAGTCATGCGTTCCTGGGATAAATCAAGGTTATAATATATGCTGTTGATACAGAACACATACAGCACATCCCCTCCGGCACACTTTTGATCATTTGAAATTAGTCATATCACCCAAATCTTTAAACCCCCCAGAACAAGTTCATGTAGTGCCTGCCCAACCCCCATATTTACTTCTCAGCTCCCAGCCTCCCAACCCATTGAATGTACTATGTTTTTCATTCTCTATAAGCCATTTTAATCTAAAGGGCTTATGCTTAAATGCTTGAAATTGTGTTTCTTAGACAAATATAAATAGTGAAGTTGATGCCTATGTATGAATTTCTTTCCAAAGTCTTTTTTTGCCTTTCTATTCAAGGCAAAGGGCGGCTACTTTAAAGAGTCTAAAATATAAGATAGTTCTGATTTGTTTAACACTTCTTTGATCACTGCACAATTCCATTTGTGTTATTTCATAGCGTTGATGTCTTTACTATTATTCTAAAATGTGGAAAATAGTAAAAATAAAGAAATGCATGTGTCCAAACTTTTGACTGGTAGTGTATATATATACGTATATGTATGCCATATGACTGGTACCATATGGGTACTGTAGAGAGAAATGAGGAGGACAAATGTGATAGTGGTCTCTCTCTGTCTGTCTGTCTGTCTGTCCTGCAGGGTATGGGTGGTGCAGGGGGTCCCATGCCGCCTGGCCAAGTCCCACCCAACCAGAACTTCCTCAACAGGCCCGCTGGCCCCATTCCCGTCTCCCATGGCAACGTCCAGCAGCAGGTGCGTTAACCCTCCCCTCCCCACCCCGGCCTGGCCCGGCCCAGCCTGGCCTGTCTGCCTGCAGTCCCACATCGGTTCCCCTCCTCCTCCTCCTCCTCCTCCTCCTCTCTCACGCTGCCTGTTGTTTACGCCTCCTCCTGTCCCGGTGCACCTCTGATGTCTGCATGCCTTACTGTTAACCCTTTCCTCCACTCTCCTCTTTTCTTTTTTGGTTTTCTTTTTCACACTTCCACCACTCTCCCCCCTCCTCCTCCTCCTCCTTCTCTCTGGTCTGTCCTGTGTCCAGTCTGTGGTGGCGGGCATGCCCCCTGTTAGTCAGGTCACTATGATGGAGGAGCAGCAGAGGCAGAACAACATGGTGAGACTTGGCCTCGTAACACACAAGCACAGCAAGCAACATGTGCTCCGGGGTGTCTGCGGGTCCTTAAGAAGTCTGAAAAAGCCTTGAAAAAAAATCTAAATTCATGGTCTTAAAAAGTATGAAAATGTCTTAAATATAGTCATCAGGTCTTTTTTTTTTTCAAAACTTTCATTAGCTATTTTCAATTAGAATAATGTTTCGCCAGCTTTGTTTCTTTAATTTGTTTTCTTAAAATGGTCTAAAATAAGGTCTTAAAAAGTCTTAAACTTGGCTTTCTGAAACTTGCAGACACCCTGGTGCTGTATTATTAGGCTGTAGTACTGGATACATGTACAAAAGAGTTTAACACACACACACACACACACTGTCACTCCCCTCCCACTGTTCAGCACCAGGCCGGTGGACAGCTCCTTTCCAATCAGCATGTTAACTGTATGGATCCCTGTTGAATGCTCACTGCGTCGCATGCCACTGATGTTACTGTTTTCAGACACACACATTTCATTCATGTTTATCTACATGCATGCATAACATATTTATATTATAATACAATATTTTAATGAATGGGAACTGTTTCTATGTGTAGAGCATGAGGTGAAGGGATGGGATGGGATGTCTCTACTCAGGGACGACCCACACTGCAAGATTGAACCTATCCAAATTTTCCAAGATTTCAAAAAAGCCTTTTAGGATAAACTATGACCAAATTTTCTGATTTTTTTTCTGGTTTGGGTGAATTAAGGATAGATCTGTTCAAAATATTATTTGTGTATCCACGCTGCACAGCTGTTACCTGTCGTGTTCTCCTCAAATGCTGCATTAATATCCTATGGGAAAGATGGTAGAAACAAGCTTCCAATTTGAAAAAACATTGACAACCTTCCTGAATTTCGAATTTACCAACAAGGAAAAATATGCAGTTTAGTGTAGGGAATGATGGATTCATTTCAAATGAAACAAAGAAAATTTCAAATGAAACAAAGAAAATAAATGATTTTCATCACGTCATTTAGTGAAAAAAAAAAATAATCCAAGGTTTTTCGTGTTTAGTTGAAGTTGCAATATTTGCTTTGCCGTTAATCATGAGCGTAAATGTATCATCGCGAAGTACATGTATGTTAAGCATGAAAAACTTCAATCATGTCGTCTTGACGGACTCAAACAAGTTGAAACACGTGAAACACTCCCAAGTCGTTGTCACCAGTCAAATCATTCAACAGTTTTTCCCATATGACGTGAATATAACATAAAACCACTTGAACTGTGTGACACTCCTTCAGATGACGATGAGGGCAGCTGGCCCAGCCAACCAGCAGCCGCCGGTCAGCGGCGCTCCGCCCAACCAGGTCGCTCAGGGTGGACAAGCCCCGCCCCCAGGCCCCATGCTCCGCCTGCCGAATCAAGGGGCCAATCCGCAGCTTCGCAGTCTTCTCCTTAGCCAACAGCAGCCGGTAAGAGAGCAACAAATTGCCCATTTCAGTGAATGGCCATTTCCACAGTTAATGACTCACCCTGCAGTAATATGTGTCATAGGTTATCAAGTGACCTTTGCTGTTCCTCTGGATATCTGAGTCTTGGCGGAGGTTAACCTGGCTCCTCTGTCTGCGTGTCTCTCTCAGCAGGGCGGCGTGTCCCACATGCCGGGCATGATGCCTCACCAGGGTATCGGGCCACAGCTGGTCCACCCAGCACCAGTAGGGGGGGCTCAAATGCAGGGCCAATGGAGGCAGCCTCTGGCAGGTAAGGTAACACACCCCACCCACCCACACACACACACACACACACACACACACACACACAGAGGTGGAAAGAGTACAGAAACATTTGACTGAAGTAGAAGTACTGTGTCTGGAAACGTTTTGTGTTTCCACCCCCCCAGTTCTTAACAGATTACATGTTTTGCCCTGGTCCTTGAAGACCGTTTGATGGGTTAGTGTTGGGGTTAGACTGATGGATCAATTTGCCAATATTGGCCTTGAAAATCAAAAGCCAGTGATTGTCGTCCACACCTGAAATGATGGATATGATGCAGTTTGTTTGATTATCTATACTATAATTGATCAATACTATACTAGTTGTCTATGAGAAGCCCTTAACCTGAACTGATTCTAATGTGACATTTTGATCAGATTCCACACAAGTATGCATCTCGGCAGTTTCAGTGTAAAAATATTGGTATCAGCCTTCAAAACCCCATATAGCTCGAACCCTAGTTCTTGTCAGGTGAAGGTTTGGGGATGGTTCCTTTTTGGCTCATATGAACGAAGCTATAGCATGGCAAGGTAAATCTAAAATGACCTTGAATGCCAGATCTCATTCTTCCTATGCTCAAAAATAAACATTTCCCAAGGAGAAGTAAAGGTATGAACCAAAACATGCTCAAATACGGTTAATTATAGGATCGTAACATGATCTAGCAGTACAATGAACAAGGAAGCCTGCGTGTTGTAATCATCGTCCTGATTTGAAATCTCTTTGGCTTCACACATCAGCATCATCCTTAAAAAATCTAACCAGCAGCCCTGTCCCCTCCTCCTCCTCCTCCTCCTCCTCCTCCTCCTCCTCCATCATCATCTGCAGGTCCGATGCTGATGGCTGCAGGTCAGAGAGGGGCGGTGGCCCAGCCCGGGATGCCCCAGGTCTCCAGCGTCATGGAGGACGAGATCCTCATGGATCTCATCTGACTGTTTTTTTGTTTTTTGTTTTTTGGACTCTGCATCCTCTCCAAAAGCTGCATCCTCCACAGTACAATGTTTTTAGTTCTGTCTTGGCGGCCGTTTGCCTAGTTCGAACACATGCACTCGCTCTGTTGCTTTATTGGTACAAATGTTCAACATAATTAAGGAACTAATCATGATGTGTTGTTTTTTTTTACTGGACTGAGCTGCTGAAGTTAATTAGTGGCAGACAATACAAGCATTAGTTTTTCATGTAAATGGTCAAACCGACAGTCACACACAGACTCCTACTGCACACTAATCCCCCATGTTACACATTGGATGAGGCTAACCCAGTGGAAACACACACTGTGGTTCTATCTTGTGCTCCTGCTAACCCACTTCTCAATACCTGTTTTACGTTTTATCACTGAAATATGAAATGCTGTTTTTGTTTGTTTCTTCTTTTAATTGAGATTTTACTTTTCTGCTCAATTTCTTTTTTTAAATCATAGATAAGGCTGTTTTATTAAGATGAAATAAAGTAATTTTGTCAAGGAGCTCAGCTAATTGAAAAAGTCATTTATCACTGTGAAGAGGTTTTGTTTATTGGTGCATGCACATGATGATGATGATGATGATGATGATGATGATGATGTTGATGATGTTGTGCTTGTGATCCCCTGCCAAAGTCTCCACAGTCCAGCTTCTCTTTGTGTGAATATAGCTTGGATCCTTAAGGTGAGAGAGAGAGCGAGAGAGAGACTGAAATAGACACAATAATAGATAGTTCAGTGTCTTTTTCTGCCAAATAGTGTCACAGTGTTAATTTTAACTACTCCAATATGTCGTGGAACCATAGAGGGTCGCCTTGTGCCAAGTAGTCCTACCAGATGGCATCAGTTGGCCATGTTTTCCCTGGCATAACGTACAATCAGGCTGGCCGCATGCGCACATGGCAGCGAGTCCACATATGTGCCCGCGATCAGCTTTCGAAACGCACACACACACACACACACACACACACAACGCGTACAAGGCAAATCCTGCACGCCAAAGGCTAACAAAAACTCTGCTGTACCTCATACTGACACCTGTACTGAAGCCGCAGAGCCAGTACACGTGAACTTTGCCCCCCCCACCTCCTCCTAAACGCACATTCACAACACGTTCATGTCTCAGTTTGTGCAGAATTTCTTTTACACTTGGACACTGTGTACACACACACACACACACACGGACACACGCACCAACAGGAAGTGATGTCAGTCCCTGTCACCTGGGAGACAGAGACGGTTGCTAAGATACCGTGACAGTGGGTTCTTGTTTCTGAGCTTTTCCTCAGCCCCGCTTTCACATGGACTCACACAGATAGACACTAGTCCCTTCAGTGGCTGCTGTTCATCCCTCCCATCCCTTAATCACTGGACGGCCCTCTGAGCTCCGGCTTAGCTTCGCTTTATCTTCACTCTCTCTCTCTCTTTCTCTCTTTCTCTTTCCTCTCTCTCTCTCTCCCTCCATCTATCCATCTCTATCTCACTATCTGGCTATTAGTGCCTGTCTGAGCTCATAAGTTTTTCACTATTTTTTTATTACCAGCAGCACGGTTCACACGTCCAGTGATGCGGCGGTAAATAAATAAATGTGGGTAACTGTGACCTGCAGTCGAGATCGTCATAAGGCAAACATCCAACGTAATAACAGAAAGATTAATCATGCTTTCAGAAAAGCATTATTTTATGTTTTTTTTTTTCCCCCAGAAGACCCTAGCTTCATATAACCTGCATCAGTTTGATACTGTTTATATGAGAGACACTCTTAAAGGAAAATTCCAATCTAAAACACTTTAACAATGTAAAAAAACCCCCCAAAAAACAGTTTTTGATGCAATGTACCTTGTATTTCTGGGTCCATTTTGTTGTTTGAGGGTGTATTCTATGTTTTTATCTCCACCGTAATACATGGTATGCAGGACATTATGTCATCATGGTGGTGTCTGTCTGTCTGTCTCTCCGTCTGTCTCTCTCTCTCTGTCTCTCCGTCTGTCTCTCTCTCTCTCTGTCTCTCCGTCTGTCTCTCTGTCTGTCTGTCCGTCTGCCTCTCTCCCTCTCTCTCTGTCTGTCTGTCTGTCTCTCTCTCTCTCTGTCTCTCCGTCTGTCTCTCTCTCTCCCTCTCTCTCTGTCTGTCTCTCTGTCTCTGTCGACATTCTTCTGAACACAATAACCCAAGACCAATATACGATAGAAACTTAATACTTACACTTAATACTTACTTACCTCATACTTACTTAGGTTCCCCCTATAGAGTAGATGGTCTAATTAGATTTTGGAGCACTTTGCTGCATAAATTTGCATTTTAATGAAGAAAACCTGGTTTTCTTGAAAGCACTAGAACTCCTTAATGCTTTAAGATACAGAGTTCAAATTAATACCACCCATGTGTTATGTGCATGTATGTTGACATAGAAATATTTGCTAATTAATGCATTAATGAGCTTAATTAATGACCTCATTTAGCATATCTGGTCATGTTTAATATATCATGGTGATTATGGCATATATCATGTGGTGAGGCAGCTCAAGTGCCTCTTCATTCTTCTTCCTGGGGATAACTGGCCAAACGCAGACAATGTGCCATCATGTCAAGATATTTCCAGCAGTTTGTTTTCGCTATCTAAAACATAAATGGTAAACTGCAGGTTTTGGTGTCAGTCAAAGAGCGACAGCTTCTTTCTAGACTCACCATTTTGCACCAACGTTCCACAATCATACAGGGAGAAATCCATCATAGAAGAGGCAGAGAGACCAATTTCTCCACCAACAGCAGCCTCAATAGACCAGAATGCAATGCAGCCACAAGACATGTTGTGTTTTGATTAAGGGGCACGACTCGCTTTTCTTGACTGGAAATCTCACTTTCTTGCTCTTACTATCCTATCCTGTCGCTATCGCTATCACTCTCTCCACCGACATGTGTAACACACAGCTGGATGCAACAAGTCGACATCTGTTCTCTGGTGGTTGATGAAAGGCATTCTGGGAAACATAGGAAATCACTGAAGTGGATGTCGATGAGGCAGGTTGAGGGAAAGTGGGTTCAACAAAACAGTAAATTACAGCACAAAATATTGAACATCACAAATTGATATCTAACAACGTAAATCCACGTTTCTGAGGGTGGATTTTTCCTCTAATTCATCTCAGATAGATTTATGCCAGGTTAAAAAAGGTGAGGAAAGTCTATTCTGCATAAAAAAAAGGTGATCACCTAAGTCAGTGGTTCTCAACCTTTTTGGCTCATGACCCCTTAAAATGAAGCAATGTCTGCTCGCAATGTCTGCTCGCAATCCCGGTCACAAGCATATAGAGTTTAAACCAGCGAATTATTTTCCCTTTTCAGGTTGTTTCATTTGATTCATTATCAGAGGAGGCACAGAGGCTAAAAACAATTCAGTATTTTACAAGAAAAAAAGTAAAAAATTAAGGAAAAATAAAAAAAATGTGTATAGTAGAAATATGTCTTTTTCCTATTCCATAAATCACCCCGTGACCCCCCCAAAATTATCTTGCGACCCACTGGGGGGTCCCGACCCCCAGGTTGAGAACCACTGACCCAAGTCATAGTCGCCCTGGATAAGAACATCAGCTAAATACCAAAAGTGAAAATGTCCCTGCTGTCTGTTATTGGCTGTGTGGCATCTTGGTTGCTGCCTGTCCTTGTTGTCTTGGTGGGGAAAGGGACGGTGGGCCGTAGGGGGGGAGGGCGGGGGGGGGGGGGGGGGGGGGGTTAGAGATGGAGATTATACAGCCCGGTGGCAGAAGTGCTGTTCAGCGTAATGGGGTTTATAGGCCTGAGGGCAGAGTTTGTTTTACGGCCCGCCGGAGGAGGTGTTGACAGGGCCGAGCGATGGAGGAGCAGCGGAGCCGGTCTTACTATTAAGCCTCGGCCCGGCGGACAGGGAACGCGTTGTGTGACGGACCTGGTGGAGTGGAGTGGAGGAAGAGGAGGAAGAGGAGGAGGAGGGGGGTAGGGTTGGGGGTCGAGGGAGGATATACCACCTAAAATTGGATTTGTCTTCGGGGCCTGGTGGTGGTTGAGGTCCACTTGGCCCGGCTGTGGGAAGATCAATGGGACTGTAGGCCCTAATGGGATGCGGTTGCCAGATAGTGCCGTTCCTGATAAGAGCGAGGTCTATTGGCTTCAGCGGCGGCGGTACAAGCTTGGTTAACTCTGGTGTTCAAGAGAGCCTCTCCTTTCTCCGGTGGGGGGGAAAACAGAGCGCTCAGGGTGTAGACATGGCACAAGCGTCGGAGCGCTCAACCCTCAACCCTCGCTCCCCGGTCACGACGGCCCGAATGTTCAATTTGGCATCACACAGGTTAGAATCTCTGCAGCCGGAGCCGTGCTGTTTGTCACCATCAGATACGGAGCGGGGCGCGGCGAGGGCCTCGGAGGCTGTGGAGAGTTCAGGTCTTGAGATAGCGTGTGTGTGTGTGTGTGTGTGAGGGGAGGGGGGGATGCAGAAATGGTAGAAGAAGAAGAAGAAGAAGAAGAAGGGAGGGCGGCGTGCTTTGAAATGCATCTGCCCCGCTTCACACAGCGTCTCCTCTCACCACGCCGTTAAGATCACGCAGCACGGGGACAGGCAGAGGCTTCACACACACACACACACACACACACACACACACACACACACACACAGCAGCAGCCACCGGAGGCCGCGGGACCCGAGCATACACCCGGGGCAAAGGGAGCGCCCGCACATCCCGCCCCCAATACGCCGCCGCAGCATCACACACACGAGGAACACACAAGGC
>NW_027279165.1:172500-218111 GCF_046629955.1 Centroberyx affinis | reverse complement strand
TGTGTGTGTGTGTGTGTGTGTGTGTGTGTGTGTGGTCAGGTGACCCGGGTGGAGGAGCCCTCTAAGTACGGGGTGGTGGTGTTTGAGCCGGACGGCGGGAGGATCCATCGCTTCGTGGAGAAGCCGCAGGTCTTCGTCTCCAACAAGATCAACGCCGGCATGTACATCTTCAATCCCAGCATGCTCAGCAGGATCCAGGTACACACACACACACACACACACACACACACACACACACACACGTACTGAGACTCAAAATGCACACATGTCCATTAAGCTACATATCAACATGAGCATCTATATAACACACCGCCTGGTAATATAATGAGTGAAATATATGATTCATACAGAGCAAAAGGCCCAAAGAAAAAAAAAAAAACCACACACAAACAAGTCACACACCTGCGTACACACAGAGTCTGACTGTGTGTGTGTGTGTGTGTGTGTGTGTGTGTGTGTGTGTGTGTGTGTGTGTGTGTGTGTGTGTGTGTGTGTGTGTGTGTGTGTGTGTGTGTGTGTGTGCAGCTCAGGCCGACGTCCATCGAGAAAGAGATTTTCCCGGTCATGGCTGAAGAGGGACAGCTGTACGCCATGGAGCTGCAAGGTGACGCCCGCACAGTACTGCAGTACTACTGTAGTACTGCTCCTCTGCTGCAGTACTGCTCCTGTACTGCAGTACTGCTCCTGTACTGCAGTACTGCTCCAGTACTACAATACAGCCTACTAGCTTCAGCACATTATACCTAAACACCATGGAACTGCAAAGTAACATGGTGTTTTTATTACCACTACTACAGTACTACACTATAGAACTATACTATAAAGTACTGAAACTACTGTACTATAAATATTACACCTGTATTCCGTTGAACTACAAGGTAATACATGATTATTACTACCATACTACAGTGATACAGTACTACAATATTGCTTACCAGTTTAACAACATTACACTTTACATACATTTACATACATTACTGCTACCACTACTCTACGACACTGCAGTATTATATGATGTATAATACTGTAAAATATATAAATAATAACTATAAAATACTGACATAATATGGTATCATGGTAATATAGTATAATAATATAGTATCATGGTATTATGGTATAATATAGTATCATAGTAATATAGTATAATAATATAGTATAATGGTAATATAGTATAATAATATAGTGTCATGATAATATAATATTATGATAATATGGTATCATGGTAATATAGTATAATAATATAGTATAATGGTAATATGGTATAATAATATAATATAATGGTAATATAGTATAATAATATAGTATAATGGTAATATAGTATAATAATATAGTATAACGGTAATATAGTATAATAATATAGTATAACGGTAATACGGTATAATAATATAGTATAATGGTAATATGGTATAATAATATAGTATAATGGTAATACGGTATAATAATATAGTATAATGGTAATACGGTATAATAATATAGTATAATGGTAATATAGTATAATAATATAGTATAATGGTAATATGGTATAATAATATAGTATAATGGTAATATGGTATAATAATATAGTATAATGGTAATATAGTATAATAATACAGTATCATGGTGATATAGTGTCATGATAATATATAATATATATATATATATAATATTGTGGTAACCTGTGATGTCACAGCAGTGTAACAGGCTGCTCTGCTCTCTGCAGGCTGCGGCTCCTCCAGGCGTAAGTTTCCGGGCTTTTCTCCCCCGGCTCAGACTGAAGCCCGGCCAGCTTCACTTAGCTCAGAGAAGCACCGAGTCCCAAACCGAGTCTCACACACTGAGCTGAGGTCAGATGTCTGTGTCAGGAATCAAACTCACGGGACGTTTTCCACATGGAGGATGTCAGATATCTGACATGGAGGAAAACGGTCTTGAGTCTGTGATGTTGGTCGGACAGTTAAGGAACAGAATCGGGAAAATTGGAATCGGTGCATCTCTAGATCCGCATCTCTACACCCTTCTCTGGGAGTGATTGGTCTGGTCTGGTGCAGAGGACGTTGCCATTATACATCATCATCATCATCATCATCATCATCATCATCATCATCATAGTAACCCAAAACCAGGAGTACGAGGGACATGCGGAGGGGAGGTTTACCCTCTCAGCAGGAGTAAAGTGGTAACACTTTACAATAAGGGAACATTAATTAAGGGTTTGTTAATGTTTAATAAGCATTAACTAACCCTTAATTAACAGTTAACTAATGTGTAATTTACTAATGGTGTTCATGTTAATTAATTTATACATTATTTCATAGTTTATAAAGATGACTATTAAATAATGTATAAATTAATACCTTGGTTAACATGAACACCATTAGCAAATGATTACCAGACACATTAGTTAACTGTTAATTAAGGGTTAATTAATGCTTATTAAGCATTAACTAACCCTTAACTTAGTGACCCTTATTGTGAAGTGTTACCAGTAAAGTTTAACCAGGAAACTGTCAGCGCTCACGGGTCGTTCCCCTGGTTTTGGCGCTTGTGATGTCACTGTCCTCTCCAGGCTTTTCCTCCCAGGATTGTGCCCACAGTGGTTTAAACCCCACCCGCCCCCCCCTGTAGTCCAGGCAGGCTCAAACCAAGTGGTTGAATAATCAGAATCATCGTAACTGACTCTGGGCCAGTGTTTCCCTCAGACACTCTGACAGTCTGAATGTGACTCTGGGGGAAACTCTGACCAGCTGCCGGCTTGTAAAACAGTAAAAGCCAAAATGAAACGAAGAGAGCGTCCTTGTGATGAGCAGCAGGCCGTCCCCTGAGGGCCGCGGGTCATCAGCAACTCAAACTGTGAAAAATACACCAAATATCAAGAGGATCAAAGTGTAAAAAAAAATGAAACGCTTAACTGCAAGTGAGACAAAGATGAAGACGTCTCACTCTTGATGAAAAAACAAATCAAGAACACCGACATGCTGGCTGTGCGTGTTGTGAAACGTGCCGCAGTGTTTCTGTGTTGGGGTTCGACCGATATGTCGGTTTACTGATATCGGCCTTTTATTAAAAATCAGATATCGGCCGGGAACCGTCATCCACCTCTGATATGCTGCAGATTGTTTGATTCGGTTTATTGTAGAGTTGATCAATACCGCACTGGGTGACTATCGGATTGTGACACAAGTAGGCGGGAATATATTTTAATTATTACATTTTATTGTGAAGAATTGAAGCATCAGAGTTCACAGACCGCAGCTTCTTCTTCTTCTACGGCCCATTTTCACTGTTTAAATTTGAGTTTTAAAATATTGTTTATTATATAACTGGATTAGCTTCAGTTCTTCAGCTTCAGTTCTGACATCACAAGGAAACTCTGTTGGTTTCATTTTGTTTCCCCGCTCAGCTTCTGAGTCTCCTCCTGTCCCTGTTACAAGACAGACAACACGACTAACTGGTCTCTCTGTCTGTCTGTCTGTCTGTCTGTCTGTCTGCCTGTCTGTCTGTCTGTCTGCCTGTCTGTCTGTCTGTCTCTCTCTCTGTGTCTCTTGTCTGCCTGCCTGTCTGTCTGTCTGTCTCTCTGTCTGCCTGCCTGTCTGTCTGTCTGTCTCTCTGTCTGTCTGTCTGTCTGTCTGTCTGTCTGTCTGCCTGTCTGTCTGTCTGTCTCTCTCTCTGTGTCTCTTGTCTGTCTGTCTGTCTGTCTGTCTGTCTGTCTCTCTGTGTCTCTTGTCTGCCTGTCTGTCTGTCTGCCTGTCTGTCTGTCTGTCTGTCTGTCTGCCTGTCTATCTCTCTCTCTGTGTCTCTTGTCTGTCTATCTGCCTGTCTCTCTCTCTGTGTCTCTTGTCTGTCTGTCTGTCTGTCTGTCTGTCTGTCTGCCTGTCTGTCTGTCTGCCTGTCTGTCTGCAGGCTTCTGGATGGACATTGGTCAGCCTAAAGACTTCCTGACAGGGATGTGTATGTACCTTCAGTCGCTACGGCAACAGGCTCCTGAGAGACTCCGGACGGGGCCCGGTTTCCTAGGCAACGTTCTGGTGGTGAGTCTAGCTAGCTAGCTAGTTATTTAGTGCTACTTGTTAGTTAAATTGTACCACATAGTAATTAGTTGATCATTGATTGTGAATGTTTGCTAGAATTACAGTAGACACTATCTGAGCTTGGCCATTCAATAAAGGTAATGTGTTTTCCCCCTCTCCCTGTTTCTTCCTTCATTTCCCCCTTTCCTCCCTCTTCCCTCCCTTCCTTCCTTCCTCCCCCCCCCCCCCCCCCCCCCCCCAGGACCCGACAGCCCAGATCGGGGAGAACTGCACCATCGGTCCTAACGTAACGATTGGTGCCGGTGTGATTCTGGAGGACGGGGTGAGGATAAAGCGCTGTACGGTGCTGAAGGGAGCGCGGGTTCGATCCCACTCCTGGCTGGAGAGCTGCATCGTGGGATGGAGCTCCTCTGTCGGCCAGTGGGTGAGTACAGAGCTGGACAGAGTACCACAGTACTGCCAAAGTCCTGCTGAACCAGAGTACTGTTACTCAGGGAGATGTAAAATTACTACATTAAATGAATTTAAGTGAAAGTAATAGGTAGCTCAGTTTAAGTGTGCTCAAAGTAGAAGTGGGTCAGTCGGGTCTGTCAGGGTGAGACGTCTCACTCCTCTGTTCCTGTGTGCTACCAAACTTCATCAGTGTGGTCAAAATCTAAAACTGTTCTTTGTAGGATAAGTTTGTCTATTTTGTTCCTACAGTACTGTGCAAAAGTCTTGGGCACATAAAAAAATAGCAGAGATGCTTTCAAAATTTATGAAATGAGAAGTTTCTAAATATAAAAAAAATTACCATAAAGAGCAGACTACCGACACACTAATGCAGAAAACAAACATCTAAGACAAAATTTATATAAAAAATCTAGGGTGCCTATGACTTTGCACAGTACTGTACAGTTCCTCTCTTCCTCCTGTAGCTCTTGGACCCACAGACAGTATTGTCTCCAGTCGGCTGTCAGTTGAAGCAGCGATCTCCACTTTGTCAGAATATCTCCAGAAAAGATGTTTGTGAAAAAGATCTTTGGTGTTTGCGTTGTTTTGGCAGTTACCTGTACATCCCAAAATCACCAACGCCTCTCACTGTTTTAGTAACCAACCAGGGACCAGATTCACCAAAGTGTTCTTAAGATAGATCTTAAGAAATGACATAAGAGGAATTTTAGGAAGTTCTTAAGAAGGCTCCTAAGTGCAATTCCCCAATATTTTCTTAGTAACAGTCTCATTTCTTACAAATTTCTTTAATTTTCCTACTTAGGAACTTCTCAAAATAGGGCCTGAATTAATTCTGGTTAATAAACTTTAGGCTTACTGCCATTGAGGCTAGGAGACAAGGCTAGGAGGCTAGGAGACAAGGCTAGGAGGCTAGGAGACAAGGCTAGGAGGCAACCCAAAGTGCTTCCATCTACAAAACAATTGGGGAAAAACCTATTTAGAGCAACTAGAGCAAAGATTGAAACATTGGTTGCTGTTGGTAACTGTAAAATTTGCAGCTTATTTCCAACAGACATGAGACAGAGGCCTACCTGGCCCTACACCAAATAAAGCTTTACAATAAATGTTCATCTTAATGTTAGGTGTAGGGGAACCTATGAAGACTTTGAACTATAACCTACTTGTCTAAAATGTGTTTAAATATATGATATTAGAGGCTTACCTTTTCACTGTAGGAGTTTTAAGACAGGTGAAGGGCCGTCTTAAAGTTAAGAAAAAAATCAAGAACAAATTTGACAACTTTCATTTCAAGAATACCATTTATTCCTAAGTTTTTTCTTAGGAAGAAACATAAGAAGAAAGTTAAGAAAATATATAAGAACTGTTTATGAGAATCGCATTTCTTCCTAATTTTTTTCTTAAGACTAAAGTTAAGAAAAAAATGGCACTTGAGAAGATTTTTTTTCTTAAGAGGGTTTTGTGAATCCGGGCCTAGATGTTTAGAGTAGAACAGGACTCCAAATGATGGTTGGCTAACTTACCAACCAGTCTCAATTCACCAGTATTTAGCTGAGGGTAATTTCCCAGCCTGATCATGATAAAAATGATGTTGATAATAATGGTTTGTGTCACAATGTGTCTTGAATGAACCTGTGTGTCAGGTCCGGATGGAGAATGTGACGGTGCTGGGCGAGGACGTGATCGTGAACGACGAGCTTTACCTGAACGGCGCCAACGTCCTGCCGCACAAGTCCATCAACGACTCGGTCCCGGAGCCACGGATCATCATGTAGGGACCGGACCGGACCGGACCGGACCGGACCGGACCGGACGAGAAACCCAGCGCCTTTATAAGACTCTACTGAAAAACCCATACAGTGCCAGAGAGAGGGAGGGAGAGAGGGAGGATAATGGGAGGATTCATGGAAGGAAGGAAGAGAGGGAGGGATGAAAGCAAGAAAAGGAAGGAAGGAGAGAAAAAGGAAGCAGAGGGATACATTTTTAAACAATAATTTGGACTCCTTTTCAGCTCTGCTAGGCTGCGCCCTCCATCGATCAGAAGTGACGGAGTGAGTTGGTAAAAAAAAAGAAGAGGGTGGAGAGAGGCTGATAAAGTACCTGGGCTGGGTGTCAAATGGTGGAGGGACTAATACAAGACATGGGGAGAGGGATAGAGAGAGAGAGAGAGGGATAGATGGGGGGGGGGGGGTAGAGAGAGCGACACGAACATTGCTGTTGAGACTCACTATGCATTTACATTTAGCGGACGACTAAAGGGATCAATGACCAGAGCCATGGACAGACAGTTTGGCCAGAGTCGGCCATGTTGGCTCCTCAGTCCTGCTGCGTGACCGTCGCTATAGCGACAGGTGGGATTCCGTCGGCCGTGTCACCGGGAGGACGGCGATCCGTATCGGCAGCCGAGGCTTCTCGTCTCGCGCTGCGTTCCAGAGATTTCAGAAAGTAGGAAATTCTTACTTCCCGCTAGGAAAAATGTGACAGATCGGCCCTTCAAACTCAAATTGGAATTCCAAGATCCAGATTCTCAACCCCGAGGGTTCTGAGATGCTGATATCTGACGTCGGGTTCATAACCCACAACATCACGCATCACATGACCTTAAATCTGTCAAAGCACCTGTGTGGTAAACTAATTAACTACATGCACATCATCAGGGGTTAAATTAAAGATTTTTAATTTGACCTGACGAAGATCCATCGTGGATCAAAACATCGTCATGCAATAAAGAGTCAAATCAGACTTCGGTGTGCGCGGTCTACTTTTTAACTTGAAATGTTAAAGGCGTACTGAGCAGGATTTTCCCCTTTTGAAACGGCATAAAGTCATGCAAATGATCCTCCTTAATCGTTCCTTCTGGTCCATTGGTAGTGTGTGACTGTGTGACTGTGTGTGTGTGTGTGTGTGTGTGTGTGTGTGTGTGTGTGTGTGTGTGTGTGTGTGTGTGTGCAGAGAGCCTGATACGCCTGGATTTTCTTATTTCTGAATGTTTGGGACTTTTCTGGGCGTCTCTTTTTTGGCAGCAGGTGTGTCCTGCAACCAAACCACTGCTGAATCCTTTTATATGTAACGAACTCACAGAGTAACTGGAGTTCTCATCAGAGCGAGTGTGTGTGTGTGTGTGTGTGTGTGTGTGTGCGTGTGCGTGTGTGTGAGCTGACAGCTAGCTACTGTTGTTAGCGTAGCTTCTTTCTAGTAGAAAAGGTGATACCTAGCTAGCTAGCTAGCCAAGCTAACCGGCTCCTCCCTGTCCAACAGAAAACAGGCTGACTGCGTGTCGCTCTTCATCCTCATCCTCATCCTCTCCTTCCAGACTCTCCGGCAGGTGAAAGCAACAGATTCACTCTCGTTTTCGAACGGGTTTTGTCTGCTTGCTGTTTTGCCTCGCTGTACTTTTTACCTTCGCCAAGGAGGTTATGTTTTCGGTGCTGTTTGTCTGTTTGTTTATCTGTTAGCAGGATTACAGAAAAACTACTGGCCCGATTTTCATGAAACTTGGTGGAAGGGTGTAGCATGGGCCAAGGAAGAACCCATTAAATTTTGGAGCGGATCCGGATCCGACTCTCGAACAAGCAATAATAGCACGAACCTTAGCGGAGGTCTGTGCCTTCTAGTTTAGTGTTGTTAACTTTTTAAGTTGTGTTTACAAGCCACAACCAGCAAAATCCTCCTCAGTATGCCTTTAAGTTGCATTTATAGTTGGACGTTGCAAAATATTGTTGACACATTGGCTGTTGCATGGGGAAGAGTGTTTTACCCTTGAAAATCTTGCGAAAATCTTGCGCTCGTGTTAAATCTTACCTTCTGTGGGGGTTTTTTTTACCTCTGGAGCGTACGGAGGATGGAATTACGATCCACAGCTTGGGAATTTCTAACTAAGCAGCTTCAGTCTGCAGCGTGCGGATCAGCCCGACTCGGCCAAACTGTCCGTGGCTCTGGGGTTGGAGGTTGACTACACAGCTTTTTCTTTGTTGGTATATGTATATGTTTTGTTTTTGTCATGGAAACTGGACGCTCTGATGCCAAACTGCTTACTGCTCAACAAGCTGTTTATTTTGTATTCTGGCTCATCAAGCTCGTTTAATTATGTCAAATGATCTGACTGCACTGGAGACGGTTTTTTTTTTCTTGTCTTAAAAGAAATGTTTTGTTTCTAGATGTTTTTGATTCGTATTATTTCTTGAAGCAAGTCATTTTGTCATGAAACAAGGTAAATTGATTTTCTAGTGCAGTAAGACAATGTGATTGATTGAAACAAGTTTGATGAGTCTTAATAAATCTTAAAATCCCTTAAAGGGGCGAAGACTGAATTTCAGCACTGTGCACCAGACAGCATGGTTTATATTGGTGAACACTGAAGACTGTCTCCCATAGCTGGAAACCAGGGGAAGAGTCTTTTTTAGTGAATATGCACTACTGTCACTCAACGATAGGGACGACTTAGTCCCGCCTATTGAATTATGTTGTCATATCAATAAAAGTCAGTGATCCATTCACAGTGGATTGACCAATTGATTCTCTAGTTTCTAGCTTTGGGAGAAAATGTTCACAGGTACTGATTGTCCCAGACTGCATTGTGTCAATGTTTGAACTGTGCAGTATCCCCCTTAGTTAAGACGGTTGTTTCTGGTTGTGAAGTTAGAGAATCAGTGTTGAATTTCTGTTGAAAACATAAAGTCTGTTTCCCCCACAGGAACAGAATGATCCCAAAAAGACAAAAAGAGAGGAGAGGCTCAGTCCTTCTTGTTCATTCAGCAGCGGTTCACAACATCACCACAACTACCTGGAAAAATGGCACATCAAAAAATGTAGTTTTGGCAAATTTCCCGATGTTTAAAACTGGTGCTTTTATATCCAGATAAGAACGGCCTTACTCCCTGAACCCACCAGTCTGCTCTGTTTAACCAGCAACGCTACACAGATGCATCGTGGGAAGCGCTGGGCGTGGCTCCTGCTTTTAAGAGACTTAAACAACAGCAAACTGTTTGAAGCTTAGTGCTCTTTGGCTTTTTAAAAGCCTTCGTGCTTCAACCTGCATTGTGCTGCAATCAAATCATCAATCAATTTACCGTAAATTTGAGATGCTGCTGACTGGGGAAAAAACATTCAGTCAGCCTCCTAGAGGTGATTACAAGTAGGACATGTGGGAATGTTTTTTATCCCAATGTCTCCAACGTCACAATTCTGCAAGAAAAATTATCAGTTATATTCAGTCAACAATACGGTCAACTCTAGTTACGAAAAGCAAGCGAGCAACATCTGCTGAAGTTAGTTTATTGTTAAATTAATAAATCAAGACTTTGGATGTGGTCGTTCTAAGGAGATGTAACGCTGTCCCGTCAGTTCTGATCAGTGGTGGAAGAAGTACTGAGATCTTTTACTTCAGTAAAAGTAGCAATACAACAATGTAAAGATACTCCATTACAAGTAAAAGTCCTGCATTCAAAATCTTACTTAAGTAAAAGTACAAAAGTACTGGCAGCAAAATGTACTTAGAGTATCAAAGTAAACGTACTCATTATGCAAACTGTCCCCATTTAGAGAGTTATATTTTTCATAAATTATTGGAATATTAATACTGATTTATTGACATACATGTACATGTAAGCAGCATTTTAAAGTTGTCAACGTGAAGCTAATCTTAACAATTTAGCTATACTTTTGGGTAGTCTAATCTATAACAATGCTATTTTATAGTTATTTCATAAAGATGATCAAATGTTTTAAATATAAAATATTGATCTGAAAAGTAACTAGTAACTATAGCTGTGAAATAAATGTAATGGAGTAAACAATATTTCCCTCTGAAATGTAGTGGAGTATAACTACAATGTAGCATCAAATGGAAATACTTAAGTAAAATACCTCAAAATTGTACTTAAGTACAGTACTTGAGAAAATGCACTTAGTTACTTTCCACCACTGGTTCTGATGTGACTTGAACGCAGCGTTACGACCAAAACTGCTGCCAAAATCCAAACTGGCCTCAACCACCGCGCTTCCTTCACAACGAGGAAGAAGGAAGGAAGTCGGGCGACAGTCAGCACCGAGCCCACTGGTCACTTCCTCAAACCATCTGTGGCTTATTTTTTATCTGATTTTATTCACATCACCCTGCTCAGACAGGTCGGTGAAAAGCCTCTTAGTTCACTAGGAGAACTGACACCAAAGCCTGCGTTTACAGGCGTGACGCCGTCTGAGCGCCACGAGGCGTCCGGACAAAACTGTCGGTCCAAAGAGTGAAGAGGCGTTCATGGGAGCTGGGAAATGTCCTCTCCTCGTCTCTCCTCCTGGTCCGGAGGTCGGACGCCTCCCGGTCTCCAGCTGTCCCACACACACTGCTGCTTACTGATGTTGGTGATGTCATCACCGCGCTCCCCAAAGTGCCCAGTGGCCCAGTCTGAGATAGGAGGGGGAGACGAGGAGCGGACGGTGGTCAGGGAGGGGTCAGGCTCGGGTCTGGTGATGTCACTGTCCTCTCCTCCTGTCTGTGTGTCTGCTAGTCCGTCTGAAAGTCATTCTGCATACTGTCCACTGATTCGTACACAGTGGGACAAAACTAATCAACACTCTAATCTGAACAAAATGCAAACAAGGCTGGTGGCTCCATGGTTGGTGAATTATTGGTTAGGGATGGGACGATCCGCTTATCTCACAATACAACTCGATACCTGATCTGAGGTTCAGGATCAATACAACCAGGATACGATGTGTACAATTAAAGTTAAGTGACAACAAAGTCTGACTGTGCAGAATTCTGTTTATTTCTGAGACTCAAATCTTTCCAGTGATGCCATTGGCTGCTAGAATGTAAACAACAATTTAAAAATGTCATTACAAAGTGACAATAATATAATTTGGATGGAGAGCTTGTGAAACTGTGATGGTCAAGAGTCTCATTAGTGATTACTACAGCAGAATAACATGGAGCTGATATCACCATTCATGTTCCTGACAGCAGAATAACATGGAGCTGATATCACCATTCATGTTCCTGACAGCAGAATAACATGGAGCTGATATCACCATTCATGTTCCTGACAGCAGAATAACATGGAGCTGATATCACCATTCATGTTCCTGACACAGCAGACGGACTGACATGTTTTGTATTGAGACTTATTGAATTTTGATATATCGTCCCGTCCCTACTATTGGTTCCTTTCTCTGGTGTCACATGTTGTAGCTGCCATACTGCAGTTGGTACTAAACTGTATTTAGTACAATGGGAAACTATGCAGTAAACTTAGATTGTATACCATGTAGAGTGCAGCCTGAGCTTGCAGACGGCCTGTGTGTCTGAATGAAGTCAACTCTGTAATGAAGTTATCTTTTTTTATGAGATTAATATAATCTACTGAACAGAGCCATGACTCGTGTCGTCTTTCTATGAGGTTCAATTCAATCAGAATAAACAGCTAGTTGAATACTTTATACTGCAATATGTGAAGTTTTCTGACCACTAGAGGGCGACAGAAACCACAACACCTTTGTAAACAAGCTCACAGCAAAGCCACTAAGGAGAAACATTGCAAAGCAGCAAACATAAATGCTAACAGTTAAGCTAACATATCGTAACGTATCCACAGAGAAATGTCAGACAGATCTTTCTCCTGCTGAAGGTCACATGTCCCACAATGAGGCAGGAAGCAAGTTCACTAGTTTGACAAGTTTACTAGTTTAACAATTTTAACAAGTTGACTAGTTTAACAATTTTACTAGTTTAACAATTTTAACAAGTTTAACAAGTTTGCTAGTTTAACAATTTTAACAAGTTTACTGGTTTAACGAGTTTAACACGTTTACTAGTTTAACAAGTTTAACAATTTTACTGGTTTAACAAGTTTAACAATTTTAACAAGTTTAGTTTAACAAGTTTACTAGTATAACAAGTTTAACACGTTCACTAGTTTAACAAATTTACTAGTTTAACAATTTTAACAAGTTTACTAGTTTAATAAGTTTAACAAGTTTACTAGTTTAATAAGTTTAACAAGTTTACTAGTTTAACAAGTTTAACATGTTCACTAGTTATACAAGTTTACTAGTTTAACAAGTTTAACACGTTCACTAGTTTAACAAGTTTACTAGTTTAACAAATTTAACATGTTCACTAGTTTACTAATTTAACAAGTTTAACATGTTCACTAGTTTACCAGTTTAACAAGTTTAACACGTTCACTAGTTTAACAAGTTTACTAGTTTAACAAGTTTACTTGCTCGCTTCATAGATTCCGCCATTATGAGTTAATTTTTTTCAGGAATGGGAGAGCGCCGCTTTTAAACAGCGAGGGAGGAGACAAGCAAGTTTTAAAAGCTGCTGAATGGAGGGGGAGGAGCTTCGTTCTGGAGTGGAGTTTGACAACAAGTGTTAGAAAAGAGGAGAAAACAGCAACACAGCTGTGTGGATATTGGTTTATATCGTTATGTCTCAATGAAATCTCCACATAGCACACATTAGGTTCAGGATTATATATAAGGTCTGATATCACTTATTGCAGATTTAAAGAAAGTGTTTTTCAAATGCAGTTAGTATCTCATTCGTTTTTTCTGTGGAGTTTAAAGGAGCATTAAGTAATCTGTTACTTTACCTCTATAGTGATCTGTTGCTTTTATCCCTCTATCAGTAATAGTAAGCATTGACTCAGTGGTATTGATTAACAATCCTATCAACCACACAGATATATTATGGTCTGTGAAAAACCTGAATCATTACACCTTCAAAGTCACAATGTAAAGAAAAAAGACTTTTTCACCCTTTTAGCTAATTTTCCATGTCATAATATACACCTGTTTAAAAATAAATGGCATCATTTTTTTTTTACAAAATTTGTATTTTCCTAATATTTAACGGTGACCTCATGCTGCACCCATGGACGTATTAAACTGCACCAGGAGGCATAAATAAAAACTCCAACCAATAAAACATCACAGATATTTGAACAGTCCCGCCCCTCCGCTCAAAACTGTCTTTATCTTCCTAACTGATATCTCATTGGTTAACACCATCGGCCCATTATGTCCCGCCCCAACATCCTGTTTCCACAGGAAACACACCAGATTATTCTCACCATGCTGCTTCGTTGTGACTTTAACCTGAACAGTCAGTGTTTCTACTCATCCTGTCCAGCAGCTGGAGCCACAGAGCCAGATAAACATGCACCAATACACAGTGATGCAACTCTCCCATGTTTTATTAAAGGAACACTTCACCCCGAAACCAACAGTTTCACAAATCCGTCCGTCACCAATACTCTGATATGACAATTTTCATGTTGATTTCAGTGGATAAATTGGCTTCTGTTTCATTCTAATTGGCGTCAAAATGTCTTGATTTCAGTTGACCTTGATGAGCCGCTCTGTCTCAGGAGTGTCAGAGAAATGATCTTTGTAAGAAAAAAACTCCCATCCTCCTTCTTCCTCTTCTTCCTGCTCTTTTTTCTTCTAAAGTAAAAACAAATCCCTCCTTATTGCTTGCTCCATCTATTGTCGGACAGACAGGCAGGCAGACAGACAGACACGTAGGCAGACAGACAGACAGAGAGACAGACAGACAGACAGACAGACACGTAGGCAGACAGAGACACATGCAGGCAGGCAGGCAGACAGACAGACAGGCAGACAGGCAGACAGGCAGACCGACAGGCAGACAGACAGACAGGCAGGCAGAGAGACAGACAGACAGACAGACAGGCAGGCAGACAGACAGACAGACAGACAGACAGGCAGGCAGACAGACAGACAGACAGACAGGCAGACCGACAGACAGGCAGGCAGAGAGACAGACAGACAGACAGACAGACAGACAGACAGGCAGGCAGGCAGGCAGGCAGGCAGGCAGAGAGACAGACAGACAGACAGACAGACAGGCAGACAGACAGGCAGGCAGACAGACAGACAGACAGGCCGGCAGGCAGACAGAGAGACAGACAGACAGACAGACAGGCAGGCAGAGAGACAGACAGACAGACAGGCAGACAGACAGGCAGAAAGACAGACAGACAGGCAGGCAGGCAGACGGGCAGGCAGACAGACAGACAGGCAGGCAGGCAGGCAGACAGACAGACAGGCAGGCTCCGGCATCTTTCATACAACAAAACATACAATAGACGTTAAAAGGATTTGAAAGTGTAAGGTATTAAAAACTAGCTATACATAAAATGAAAAGTGAAAAAAAGAAGAAAAAGATAAAATATCAATAAAATAAAAAATTATGCATTAGAATCAGAGATAAAACTAATACAAATTCCATGAAAATGGAAACTTAAAGAGAGAGCTGAGTAACGGGCCGGCCTGGTTTGTTCGTCAGACGTGACAAATACATCGTCCGTCTCCCCGAGCGTGGAGCTGATGACATCACGATGACATCACAGGTTGGAGTCACGGCTCATGAGCTCCGACTCTTTGTTCCTTGTGTAGATTACAGTCACTTATCGTCTGTTTATTGCAGCTGTGTAATGTCTGTGGGGAAGATGACGCACGCACACACACACACACACACAGACACACACACACACACACACACACACACACACACACACACACACACACACACACACACACACCTGGTTACATTCCTCTGAGCCAGCAGATGAAAAACTGCAGAATGAAAGGAGGAGGAGGAAACTCCAACGCTCCTATTGGCCGGGGGGGGGGGGGGGGGGGGGGGGGGGTTTCAGGCTCGCTCTGATTGGTTGGAAGAGGCTGCGAAGGGAATCCCACAAGGCTCTCTCTCTCTCTCTCTCTCTCTCTCTCTCTCTAGTAAAAACACAAACAGCTCAGTCAAGCCTCGCTGCTCCAGGTATTCCTCCAGTCTGGAAAACGAGACAGAGAGAGAGAGACAGACAGACAGAACTATGAGTGAAGAGTTGAGGACATTAAATGTGTTTTCAGGCTGCAGTAAAGTGAATTAGGACTCTACTGTTACGTAGAACACAGTGGCAGGCAGTGAATCTCCTCCTCTGCAGGCAGGGATAACAGGGAGAACTTGTGACAGAGCGAGGAAGGAAGCGCGAGTTACAAGTGAAGTGTGCCGTTTCCCAGCAGCAAGCAGGGTCTCCTCCCGCAGGGCACGGTGAGTCAGGGAGGGCAGCGGGCCGTAAATCAGCTGGTCGGAGGTGAAGTCAGGAGGCGAGTTCTGCCATCGCACAGCAGAAAACCCCCCCCCCACGCTCCGTCCGTCCTGCTGCACGGGCGAGTCGGCGGCACGGGACCCGAGGAGCTGCTGCAAAAAAAAACACAAAAAAACAAACCCAAAGCAGAAGTCCACAGCTGAAGTTCAGAGGAGAAGGTGAGTTCTGTTGAGCGCAGGAAACTTCTGGAGTGACATACACAGTTTAGGAAAGGAAAGAGAACAATTCAGAGTGAAAGTGACGTGTGGAAAAGGAAAGAAAAAGAGTTTAACAGGTAGAGTAAAAGTAAAGAGCAGAGTTAAATCGTAAAGACGAGAGGAGGGGAAGGTCGAAAGTAGGAGATGAAATCCACAGCGGGGGGGTAAGATGAAGGTGTGGACAGTTAAAAGTCGGCCGTAAGAGTTAAAGCCGACGGAGCCGGCGGATTGGTCGGCAGCGGGAGCGACTTCCAAAAGGGAAGTGAGGTCGACAGGAGGGGGGGGGGGGGGGGAGAGAGGAATTTAAAGTCCCATTGTTCTGCTCAGGCAGAGGCAGAGCGAGCCGGGAAGCCGAGAGCTCAGACCGAACCGGACCAGACCGCCGAGCCCCCGTGGACTTCACCTCCGAGCCCCCGTGGACTTCACTCCACCTCCGAGCCCCCGTGGACTTCACTCCACCTCCGAGCCCCCGTGGACTTCACTTCACCTCCGCCATGGACAAGGTAGGAAGAGAAACCGAGGCTCGCCTTCCGTTTCCATTCAGATCGCTCGCATCCAGAGAAGCTCAACAGGAGGACGAGCTTCAGCTTCTGGAGCAGCAACGCTACAAGAAACCAATAGTGAGGAGGCAACGGGTGGAACGAAATCCTCCTGTGACGCCCAGAGCGCTCACGATGAGAGAGAGAGACGCTAGAGATGAGAAAGAAAAGCTGACAAAGAGAAAAAATATTGGAGCCAGTAAAGGAGGAAGATCTGGGAAAGAAGGATGTGATTTGGGAGGAAGAGGAAGGTAGAGGTGATGTGAGGTTCAGTTAAGGAAGTGAAGGACAGGCTGAAGCGCTCCTGAGGTAAATCTCAGGCGAATCAAAGGCTTTTCAAGAGCTTCTTTTAACGCCGTTTGTGACGAGAGTTTTTGCAGCTTCAGACGCTGACAGTCTGCATGAAGGCAGAGAAGCTGTGAAATGCAACCCGGTGTCACTGCGGCTCGTGAAATAGTCACGAAATTTAATCTATTCTATTCATTTTTTTTTGGTGACACTCAGCAGTTTCGTGAAACTAATGTATTTCAATTGTACGGAAGAGGATTAGGGCCACATGTGAAAAATGTATTTGAGTTCTGACTTTAAAGTCAGAATTCTGACTTTCTGACTCTGTTTTGTCAGGTGAAAAAAAAAAAAAAGTTTTGTCAGGTGAGAAAAAAAAAAAAAAAAAGTTTTGTCAGGTGAAAAAAAAAAAAAGTTTTGTCAGATGAGAAAAAAAAAAAAAAAAAGTTTTGTCAGGTGAAAAAAAAAAAAAAAAAAGTTTTGTCAGGTGAGAAAAAAAAAAAAAAAAGTTTTCACCTGACTTTTTTTTTCTTTTTTTTTCACCTGACAAAACTTTTTTTTTTTTTTTTTTCACCTGACAACTTTTTTTTTTTGGTGGCCCTAATCCTCTTCCGTACAATTGGAAGTATCTTTCGTGCCTGCAACACATTTGTGGACGGGCGTATGCCGACGACCGGGGGTTCGATTCCCAGCGTGTTCAAAGTACATTTCAGCCGTAAGCCACATTTTAATTTTTAACGAACGTTTTTCTTATTTAACCGTGACCAAACCATTTCTCTAACCTTAACCAAGTTGTTTTAGTTGCCTAACCATAACCGAAACACAAGTAGTTTTATTTGCCAAAACTTACGTTTTCAAATTCGTGGTGGAGAAACGTTTTTTAGGTCGTGTTCATTTCACGAAAAAAAAATGGCAAAATCGTGTCCATGTACACGAATCAATAGATTACATTTTCATGACTATTTCACAAACTGACCGTGTTGGAAATACAGCGGTGAAGGAAAGTTGAGCCGTAGTTTGCTGCAGGTCAGGTGACTGTTTCCGATCATACATCTATTGATTCTTTTTTTTTTTTTTGTCATTTAAGTATTTATTAATTTTCTTTTCAAACATTACACACACGCATGACTTGTAGATATCTGACATTGCAAGTATTATACAATCAGACATTCAAACATGAAACAAGACAAAAACAACACAACAATAACACTTAAAGACAGCTCCTATATTAATACACAGTACAGTTCCAATCTATTGAGTCTTTGTTTTTATCATCATTCTTCATTACTGTTAACCCAAATGATTCTGAGTGAAGTTTCTTGTTGACGCACTTTTGAGTTTCTCGCGATAAATTTGTGTTAATACATTTTGGCTAGATTTTTGTCCAGCTAATGTTTTGGAAAGTACAGAATATGTTCGTTTGTTTTGTTTTTTACTTTGGATATCAGTTCAAAACAGTTTCCAAAGCTGTTATGAAATACATTTTTGTTCAATTTTTTTTTTTTTTTTTACAATTTTTTTACAATTTTTTTCAACAACATAACAACTTTGTAACACATTCAGTGTGAAATGTCAAAATACAAAAGTTTGCATGTTTTTATACATACCGACGTACATAAACAAACGGCAAAATAGATCAAAGATGTAAACATAAATACACATACATTCATACAAACAAATAGACATATATATTAGACACGGTTGTCTATAGCCAATCTATGTTGTAATTTGGTTTGAATAAGAGTCAGTTATGGAAGAGCACACAGTTTTAGCATTTTCATATATGTCAGAAATGGTTGCCATGTCTTATAAAATTTACCTGTAGAGCCATCCAACGTACACTTTATTTTCTCCATGTGTAAAAACCTCATAAGTTCTCCAGCCCATGAAATTCATTTTTGCTATGCAATAATACCATATTGGGGAAATGTTGCGCTCATGTGGGTTGAGCCTCGCCTGGCACGGTCGCTGTCCTATAGATTCAGGTCTGGAGTGAACCGGTGGTTTCACTGACTGAAGCCACGCGGCATGTAAACCCGCAACGTCACATCACACAAACACGTGAAATGAACATGAACTCTGACTCGCCGATTTACGTGCTGTGGACACGTGTGAAAATAACCTTCCAAAGGTCAGCTAACAGTTCAGTTCAGGCAACTAAAACGACTTGGTTACGTTCAGGGAAAGGCTTTGGTCGGTTCAGTAAGAAAAACCTTCACTGAAAACGAAATTTTGGGGAAATGAACTCGTCGATCATCATTTCCCGTTTTGTTCCGTGAAGTCGGGATGTGAACCTGTCGGCCCCGGGCACAGGTGAAACCGGCTCGATGTCTCCGACTTTAAATAACGAGCTCCATGCAGGAGAGGTGAGAGGAAATACGTTTTCCTTCGTCTTCCTTCGGCTTCGGTTCCCAGCTCAGGTTTCTGCTGAGCGAAGTTTTCGTTTTCAGACAAAGTTTTTTCTTAATTGGACCAGGAAGCGCTGGGAAACACTGCCGAACCCCCGGTCTGTCTGCGGGTCGGCCATGCATGTCTGAGCCAGCTTTGATCTCAGGGGGTGTAAGGGGGCTGTGGTTGGAACAAGGGGGACTCACCCCCCCCGCCCCCCTGCCCCAATCCCCCTGTAATTTGAACCCTGGTTGTCCGTCCAGCAGTCAGATCTGTCCGAAGAAGATAACCAGACGGATCGGCGTCACCTGTCAGGGGTTTGATCCCCCTCGGCCCACCGGTGCTGGAAAAACTGGCGTAATCACGGTGGAAATACCCCCCCCCCCCCCTCCCAAACACACACACACACACGCCGAGCCCCCCTGACAGCTTCACCATCAATTCCCACATTGTGTTCCAGCAGCAGTGTGGTGAGCTGGAATCTGAACCACAGTCAAGTCTGTCAGGAGGACACTCAACACACACACACACACACACACACACACACACACACACACACACACACACACCCCGTCTGACAGCAGAGAGAGGAGAGACAGAAAACAGGAGCATACGTTTAAAAAAAAAAAAAGACAAATTTTAGAGAATAAGTTGGATTTGTTGAACCTTTATCGCTGCTCAGATTCACATCCAGGTTTCATCCAGTTCCACTCTCAGATTTTCCTGCCAGTCTGGGATTCAGTCGACAAATCAACAGAGAGACCAAGAAACAGGGACACACACACACACACACACACACACACACACTATGGCAAGCCGGTTTAACATTTAATCGAACCACACTCCTATCTGTAATTACATTTTAGATATCCATAATAGCATTTCTCCAAGTCAAAATTGTATTCTCACTAGTCAGAATGGTAATTAAAGATATCCACAATAACATTCTTACTAGTATAAATTATTTTTCAAGATATCTACAACTTTGTTTGTACTTGTCAAAACTAAATTTAAGATATCTAAAAATACTTAAAAAGTATAAGTGGCCGTTTTAACATTTAATAGCTAGACTGGATATATATTGCAGATATCTGTAATTCAATTCGTCCTAGTCAAACGCAACATTTCAGAAATCCACAACATCATTCTTCCTGGGACAAATGACGTCACTTTTGCCATTCATGTGTATTGGGTTTTCAATTTCAGATATCCACAATAGAATTCTTACAAGGAAAAACTCCCATTTCAGATATCTACAATCAAATTGTTACTAGTCATAATTTTAATTTCAGATATCCAAAATGAAAAACCATTCCAGATATCCATAATGTAATTTTGAATATATAGAATATTTTGAATATCCAAAATACATTGTGACTAGTAAAAATGTAATTACGGATATCCACAATTGGCATTATGACTAGTAAAAATGCAATTTCAGATATCTACAAATTAGAATTATGACTAGAAACAATTGGATTGTAGATATCTGATATCTTCCTTGTAAGAATTCTATTGTGGATATCTGAAATTGAAAGCCCAATACACATGAATGGCAAAAGTGACGTCATTTGTCCCAGGTAGAATGACGTTGTGGATATCTGAAATGTTGCGTTTGACTAGGAAGAATTGAATTACAGATATCTGCAATATATATCCAGTCTAGCTATCAAATGTTAAAACGGCTTGCCATACACACACACACACACTCACACTGACTAACCACTGAATCACAGCAGCAAACTGCAGACAAATCATATCACACACACGTTTGGCGCCTTGTGTAACGCTTCGTAACTCTGCGGTTTGTATAAAAAAGGTTTCAACAAATAGCCCAAAAGCTTCTCTGTGCTCGGTGACACACACACACACACACACACACACACACACACAGAAACACACACACAGGTTCACAGCTCACACCTTTCCAATAGATGGAGATTACAACATGTGGAATATTATCCTCTGGTTTTGCTCATGTGGAACTTGAGAACTTGATGAGGAGACGTTTCCAATATTTTCAGACGTCGGCATCAGAATTTGAAAAACCTCCTTTGTCAGTCAAACAGTGTGGGGGGGGCGGAGCTTCTCTGCTCTCTGTCTGTTCAGCCATGGCGGCTATCGCTGCTCATGCTAACCACCCAGTCCTCCTTCTTCTGTTGATTCCAAACAAAGCGGCAACGTAAAACGCATCACTTCCTGTGCGGCAGGAAGGAGCGACCGGATTTGTGAACTGACAGAGGCTGGATCAGCTGAGTTAGAGAGAGAGAGAGGAGCAGGACAGACGTTTTGTTATATCAAGATGTCACTGATTATTACTTTAAAATAAACATGAAAATAAACAAATAAATGAACATGGAGGTGATCCAGTGTGTGAAGGAATAAACTTACGACGGCTGCCATAGGATGTTTGATAATGTTGTCATGGAAACATCAAATCGTAAAGCTGATGTGTTACCATGGCGATGGCGTCATTTACCCAAATATTCCAACTTTCTGAGTCTCACGCATGGCCAGTGTTTTAAATGATGTTCATTCTCACGGGACGTGTCGACCAGCGCCCCCTGCTGGCCGAGGTCACTCCTGACAAAATCCCAAATTTTTATTTGGGATTCATTTATTTTATTTATATGAAAATGTCTGAGATTACGAATACAAATTACGAATTACGAATACCTTTATTGTCATTGTACATGTACAACGAGATTCAGTGTGCTGTACCAAGCCACATAGGAGGAATAAAATATAAATATAAAAATATCAAATATAAATATAAGTAAAAAGGATAATTAGGCATGGAAAAGGAAGTAAGGCATTATGCGTATCGTGTGTGCATGGGTCACAGTCTTAGGTGTCTCTGGATGTGAGACTGAGCATCGGTCCTTGCATGTGTGTAGTTGTGACTCTAAAGTGGCCGTGCAGTCAGTGAACAGTTGTGTGACATTAGTGCTGCGGGCAGCCGGCCGGCCGCCCTCTGACCTCCAGCTTCTTATCTCACTGCGTTTCCTGCAGTTTCCTGTTCACATAGCTGGCGTGTTTCAACGCAGCAGAGCCAAGTCTGACCCACTTACTGAATATCAGCCTTATCTGACCACTAAATATAGCACTGCAGATCTCCTTCCCGGCGTGAAAAAATACAAGTCTTGTTTTGGCTGCTGGGTCGCACACAGTTCAAAGGAACAGTTCACCCAAAAGTGAAAATTCAGTCATTGTCTCCTCACCCTCATCCCAGCTGAAACACGGGTGAGGTTTGTCGGTCCATATCCAGTCCAGCCTTCTCCAAAAGAACGGAAGTCTTTGAGGACTGAAAAGAACCAAAAAATATCCATGAAATGACTCCATACAGCTCTGCAGCAGTCTCCTGAAGCCAAGCCAATGACTGAATTTTCATTTTTGGGTGAACTATTCCTTTAACTCCGGGACAGGAAGCTTCTTTTCTTATCCACCTTCTGCTGTAGCTGCTACGACCCAAAATCAACCGTCCAACTAGAATTTAAAAATTCCAGCCAATCATGCGAGAGGGCTGAGTTCAACATCAGCCTGAACCAGCACAAAATTTGATTAGCCTACAATATATTATGTCAGAGCAAAAATTAAAGCTCCATCTCCTCCACTGTCCAGAGTTTTATTTAGTGTCTTTCTGTCCAGTCAAAGCTGTGTGTGTGGTGTCATGAACCAAAAACACTCTCAATCCATTTCTCCACGTTCATTTTCCAGCATCTCTCTGAGCCTTACCGAGAACAGGCCGTTTCTGTCTCCGTGTCTTTAAGGCTCATTAATATTAACGACCCCTCCGTTCCGATCGGCTAACCGTTTCCAGAGTGAAACGTGAGACTCCGCGGCCCGGCGGCTACAGGTAGGGAAAACTCTCCGGTAATAAACAATGACAACCGCTCGACCGCTTTGAAAAAAACTCTTTGTTAGTCTGTTATTTCTTACAAAAATGATAATGAGCGAACCTTTGTGACGCCACAAAGTTACGGAAGTCCAAACGGCTCGTTTAGAGGCTCGCTGCACTAATATGGATTGTGTGGATTTAGTTTTGACACTTTCACCATGTTTAGATAGACCATCCAACTCCTTTATCACCACAGAGGAGAGGGGAGTCCTGCTTTACACCATGTGGAGCTTTAATGGAAAACTCTTCCACTGTTCTGATCTCATCAGTCCGCTGATGTCGGCATCCAAGACAATAACAATCTAAATTCAGCAATTACTTTCACTGTAATAAAATCGAGTGTACTTACAATAAGTGAGTAATGGCACTTTGTTTCGGTCGGGAGCCTCTGTGAGAGAAACCATTTAGTGCAACAAATGGTAATGTAGTTGGATTTTGGCAGTGTGCCTCTGCTCACAGACACAGACTTGGCTCGGAGCCGGAGCACATCACTTCAGTGTAATTACAATATAAGAGACATACTGAGCCGACCGAGCGCCGGATCTGTTTCCACAGAGTTCGCTCCAGGTAGCTCGTGTTCGGTCGTGGTGGGATGTGATTGGTCGGCGTGTGGAGGAGGAACTGACGCGTGATTAGGTTTGGACACATGCATTTCTCTTTATTTTTTACTATTTTCCACATTTTAGAATAACAGTAAAGACATCAAAACTATGAAATCCTACTCCTCGCTAGTCTTTCTGTCTGCATCCATTTTGCTCCTCAGTGGTTTGGCTGATCAATGTGAAACTGCACATGGGCACTGAGCATTGGCATAGGCAGGGACTGATGAAGCTGATTTTTCCATTTCCCAAATTTACACTGTTTATGCGCATTTTTGGCAAGTCAGTCATCCCCGGGTATGGACTAGTAATTATTAATTAATTTATTATTAATTTTTTTTTTTTTTACTTATTCAGTGAGATAAGAGAGATCCTGGGAGTCGGGCGGACGTAGAGATTCGTTTTCAAACTGCAGCGACTCCAACATTTAACATTCACCGGTGTTTAACTGGAGGCTGGCTGGACTGCACACACACACACACACACACACACACACACACACACACACACACACACACACACATTCTGTCTGTCAGTGGATTCCAGAGGGATGTAATGAAGTGTTGTTGTTGTTCAGCTGTTTCTATTCCAGCCGTCATCGGTGTAACCTTTTCAACAGCGGGCGATCAACAGGCTCTTCACTGTCACACACACCTCTCTCTCTCTCTCTCTCTCTCTCTCTCTCTCTCTCTCTCTCTCTCTCTCTTCACACCTCGAAACACTCTCTGTCTCTTTTCTCTCACCACTAATGACCGGCCATCCCTCTCTCTCTCTGTCTCTTTCTTTCTGCCATTGTCTCAGCTTTCTCTCTCTATATATAGTTTAGATGTAAGTAAAGTTTCATGTTTGACCGGTTGAAATAAATGAGTGAACTAGTCAGAAGGACAACTGAAAGTCCCGGTCTGAGGTTAGTCAGTCGGTACCTGTAAACATCTATACATCTAAGGGTCTACATCTAAAAATCCAGAGGATCCAAACTGTAAAAGTGTTCCCCACTGTCCTCTAAAGAGTACTGTAAGACCTTTAACACTATTATAATACACTAGTCATCATTCATCATGCAGTGGCTCTAAAAAAATCTAGAAGATCCAGTCTGTAAAGTACAGAAGAGTATCAGGGCCGTTGTAGGTGAATTGTTTTTGTTTTTTCTTCTCGCAAATTTCTGATATCAGAGGCTCAGAATTTCTAAAAGTGTCCTCAGTCATAAATATATATAAATATTGGCAGTGGTTCATGTTGATACCTGGTGACAGACAGACAGACAGCGGCAGGTTATTTTAACTGAACAGTCAGACGGATTATGAGACAAAGGGCCCATGGGCACAGATAGCTTCCAAGCCCCCCCCCCCCCCCCCATGCGCTTGGACGGTGCACTACGGTGCGCCTGGCGTTGCCAAGCAACTAAAGACAGCAACTTCACACAAAGTTTGTTAGTAGTTATCTGAAATAATGGATTACCATCGCAGTAAAACTGTCGTAGTCGCTTTAGTTCTTGATCTGCATACGGAGCAGAAAAAGATCTCGCCATGAATGCATCCGTCTCTCCGAGCCCGCAAAAATACGAGAGTACGGAAATATCACCGGTAGATCCTGGACCTTGGTGTGGATGGTGAGCGACTCGAGGCTTATTTCAGGTTCTCAGGCTGTGTGACATGCGGTGCGCTTTGTGGCGTTCCAAAAAGTTGAGATCTTTGTATCTCAGTGTGCCGTGGTCGCGGTCAGCGTGCGTTCGCCGCACGCCTCCATTACAGTGAACGGATTTGAGTGCGCAAAAGACGGCATGTGAACCGGCCCCTTATGGGAGAGAAACTAAATTCTAACAATTACAAAGGAATTACAAGGTGCAAACACATATTATTCTAGGCCTAAAAAACATATTTTAAAGTGCAAAATGCCTCTGATTGCCTGTAATGCCCCAAAATCTACTATAAATGACAAAGCCCTTCGACTGTGGGGCAGTAAATGTAAAGTTAGTGACAGCATCATCATGTATCAGGCTCTGGCTCAGGGGCCCCCAGAGCTCTCGGGCCCCTGGGCCTGTGCCCGGTCGGCCCGTTCAGTAATCCATCCATGAGAACAGTAGTCAGGTTTCTTGCCAGAAGCTTTGTAAAGACTTCTAGTCATCTGAGAGCTGAGCGCTCTTTACTGTGCACACCGGCTGCAAAACCTTCATATGGTGTGAAAAGGTTAACGAGCCGTCAGCGGGTCATCCTCTGATTATCAAACCTTTATAAAACCAGGTCGTCCCACTGAGAGACCTGAGAGGGGCGTCAACCATGTCATTTGCCACCAAAACTACCAAACCCACCGACTGGTGACTGACAACATATTATTATCTGGGCAGCGTGACAAATAAGAAACTAAGAGAAGAGAAGAGAAATTTTTAAAACTTTGTTAATTCTTGGACATTTTTGGATGGATTTCCCTGTAACACTGCATTATGTAATAACTCGACAAAATGTAATAAATTTTCACTTCATTATGTAATAACACCCACATTTTGTAATAATCTGCCGCATTTTGTAATACACAGCCTGAACACAATATGTAATAATTTAATAATAATAATACTAATAATTTTCCCCGTATTTTGTAATAAATTATTACATATTGCGGTGGTTATTACAAAATACGGGAGTTGCACTTTTTTTTGGATGAAAATGTAATAATATGGTGCTTTATGTAATAACCAACCAAAATGGATGTCTTCATTCATAAAAATCGTTATAACATTATAACAACAATGTTTATTTTATGCATTCTAGCATGAATCAGACTGACTCAAAATTCATTTTAAAAAGATACTAGTAGTTCAGTAGATTAGTGTCTTTCACTGGTCAAAACTGTCACTGTGTTCCTTAGCTTCATAGAAACTGGACTTGAGGATTCATAGAATTTAAGTAATGAAGTGAAAAACAAACAGCATAAAGCAACAACACACTGAGCTGCAGTGGATTTCTAATATACAAACAGTTCAGTTTTAACTTGCAAAAACTACTTATCAAGTAGCCATGATAGAAATAACCATAGATGGTTATTACATAATGCACTGTGTTATTACATTTTCATCATAAAAAAGTGCAACTCCCGTATTTTGTAATAACCATCGCAATATGTAAGAATTTATTACAAAATGCGGGGAAATTTATTACATATTGCGTTGAGGCTGTGTATTACAAAATGCGGCAGATTATTACAAAATGCGGGTGTTATTACATAATGAAGTGAAAATGTATTACATTTTGTCGAGTTATTACATAATGCAGTGTTACATTCCCTTTTAATGTACTTTATACTTTATGTGCGAAAAAAAGAAAATTAATTCAAAATCAATAAGATGAAAGAGGGAGAAGAGGTGAGTGGAGGAGGTGAAAAGAGAGGGCAGGAGGTGAGGAGAGAGGAGACGAGAGGAGAGAGGAGGAGATAAGAGGCAGAGGTGAATGTATTTGATTTTAAGGAGAGAAGAGGAGGGGATAGGAGGTGAGGAGAGAGGAGACGAGAGGCAAGGAGAAAGGAAGGAAGAGAGGAGGACAGCATGGTAGAAGAAGAGAGGAGTGAGGAGGAGAGATGAGAGGCGAAGAAAGGAGTGTGAGAGAAAAGAGGATGTGAGGACAGAGAGAAGAGAAGAAGAACAGAGAGGAGGAGAGGAAAGGAGGAGTGTTAGGACTCCAGATAGTGTCAGCAGTGTTTGTCAGGATAGTGATGATGATGTAACTGGGTGGACCTTCCTGAGAGAAACACAATGAGCTCATCCACCCTGCGTGCGTGTGTGTGTGTGTGTGTGTGTGTGTGTGCGTGTGTGTGTGTGTGTGTGTGTGCGTGTGTGTGTGTGTGTGTGTGTGTGTGCGCGCGTGTGTGTGTGTGTGTGTCGTCTCTCAACTTTCACAGCTGCTCCAGTTCAGTCACTCCCTCTCTTCCTCCTGTACTCACAGTAATATCTGGAAAACTCTCTTCTTTCTTCCCTCTAGCTCTTCTCTGTCACATCATCATTCACAGGAGAATTCGTTCCATCTATTGTCTGGGTGCTGCGAACTCTGACCTTTGACCTCCTCACTGCTGATTCCTTGTAATGTTTGCGATCGAGGAATTGAAGCTGATTCTACTGTTGACCTCATTGCATCAAACTAAATGAATTATTAGAATGTCAGGGTTCGCAACAAGGTCCTTAAAGTGAAAAACGTCCTAAAAAAAAAAGTTTAACTTTTCAAAACTGAAGTCCTGGAATCCCTGGAAAAATCAACCTCTTATGTGAGATGGTGCTTAAAAAGACCTTGAAATAAATAAATAAAATGTTTGCAGTGTTTGACAGAATGCAAGTCAAAACATAGAAAAGCATCTATGGTTGTTAAAACACAGTAAGGTTTAGGCAGATGTTTCTTGCTTTTTGTGCGGAGTCCTTATGAACAGAAAAACAGTGCTGGAAAAAGTAATTGAAAGTCTTAGAATTTGATTTAACATTGTGTGTAAGAACCCTGGAATGTGTTAGTGCATCCGACTTTATTTGTTCAGTTTGTATTTTTGTTTCACTGTATCTGTGCACTCCTCTTTTTAATCTCTCCTCTCCTGTCAGATGACTGTAAGGCAGAGTGCAGGAGGAGGAGGAGGAGGAGGAGGAGGAGGAGGAGGAGTGGCGGTGTGTCTGATATGTAAGGAGAGCTGCTCTGGATTCCAGCCACATTCCTGGAGGTAAAATCCTTCCCTTTCTTCTCTTTTTTTCTCTCCCTGCCAGAAAAAAAAAAAAAACGAAAGGAAAAGAAAAACAATGAAAGGAATGAATGAAAAAAAAAAATGAAAGGGAAGTGGCAGCGAGCTCCCAGTGTTTCTATTTCTCCTTCTCTCCTCTCTACTCTTCTGTGCTCTTAAAATTAGATTGGATGAAACTTAATTGATCCAGTGGGGGAACTGGGTCGGCGTCAGGGATGTAGTGGAGTTGCCTGGGTCCAGACCTTTGACTCCGCCCACTCCACCAGTTGACTGATTCTGGTCTGGCATCGTGACATGAAACAGCGGTTTCTCAGTTGAAAAATGATCGGGGGGGAACTAACGATTAGCCAATCAGAGCCACGGGGGCGGGACTAACGCCGTTGTCAAGCTGTTGTCAAGCTGTGAGCCGGAACCAAGGAGGAGGAATAACAACAATGGAGACGCTATAGACAAGATAGACGCTGCTATCCAGGCTGTTCTGAATCCATTAAAAGTACCAATTACTTTGAAATCCGAACAGCACTCTGCTTTGAAGGCTTTTATTCAAAGGACAGATGTTTTTTTCGCATCAGTGTCGACTTAAAATGACGTTAGATTCAGGCGGATACGTCGGTCTCTAGTGATTGGTTAGGGAAAATCGAATCCCCCCCCCCCACGGAAATCGGTTAGAGTGGAGGCAATGAAGACTGAAGATGGAAATGGAGTGGAACGAGTTGACAGTTCTGTCTGATATCAGGCAATTAGTGGAGGGTAAACTCAACTAAACTCAGTTTACCCAGAACCAGAGACAAGGCGGCAATAAGTTCTATCAATTTTGTTGTGATTCCCACTAGTTGCCAATAGAGATCATAGACTACATAATACCTCTTTAAAATCCTGAACAAGCTGGACATGTGAAAGAGATTTTTGTTTCATGCCTCTCAGTCCTCTATGAAATCTTTACTTTTCTCTCATCCTCCATCGTCCCTCCATTATACAGGAAAGCCTGCATGGCGTGTGGCTGCAGTACCATAGACCACGCCCCCGGCAGTGACGTCGAAGACGACCAGCGAATGGGACGCCTTCTGGCGGACTCGCCCTGCTCCCATTTGACGGCGAAGGTGAAAGGAGGCGGTGGCCTTCGTCTGTACAAGAGGAACCGCATGATCGTGACCAATCCGGTGGTGTCGCGCAAAGACCCCACCTTCAACACCACCACGTACGACTGGGCGCCGGCCGGCCTCAACCAGAAATTGGTGAGGATTAAACACACGGGCATTGAGTAAAGTTTAGGTTTAAGGTTAAATTTATTAAGTACTCACATGGCAGCTGACGAGTCATCTGAAATACTTATCATGAGATAATAAATAGCCACATAATAGATTATCAAAACACTGTGGAATAAAAAGACATTTCAGCACATTATGCACCAAAATATGAGCCAGTATATATAAAAAGGAAATAGTAAAAGAGTAGGCTACAGATAAAAAAGCTATTACAAGTCTTTATTTGGGTTAGTTTGGTTTAGTTTGGTTCAGTTTACAACTAGGCCCTGACTAGCCTCAACCAGAGACTGGTGAAAATTACACATACCAGTAAGGGGTTAGTCTGGTTTAGTCTGGATTAGTTCAGTTTACTTCAATATTATTTGTATAGCCCTTAATAACATTACAGTCTCAAAGGGTTTCACAATGCCACATTATGAAACAGTAAATGAAAGCGATATCACTGAGGTTGAATCAGAATCAATAGCAAGTAGGAGATCATTGACCACTTTAGTGAGTGCTGTTTCGGTAGAATGAGAAAATCTAAAACCCAACTGAAATATAAATTATTACTACTGGGCCCACTAGTTCAGTTTAAAACTGGGCCCCGGCTGGCCTCTACCAGAGACTGGTGAGGATTAAACATATTGGTACTGGTTTAGTTTGGTTTAGATATGTTTGTTAGTTTGGTTTAGTTTAGTTTGGTTTGGTTTGGTTTGGTTTGGTTTCTGTAGCCCTCTCTCCGCCCTCTCACAGTCCAGACTGTCTGGTTTCCTTTAAAAACAGACTTCTGTCTGTTTCAAGTTTCACAGCCTGTAATTATAATGACAGTGATTATTGAGCATGACACTCAGTCTGTTTAGTCAGCTCTGAGTGTGTGTGTGTGTGTGTGTGTGTGCGTGTGTGTGTGTGTGTGTGTGTGTGTGTGTGTGCGTGTGTGTATGTGTTTGTGTGGAGGAGGTGGAGGAGGGAACATTACTGTGGTTTAGCTTGTACAGACAGGTCCAAACCCAACACCATGCCTGATCTCTCTCTCTCTCTCTCTCTCTCTCTCTCTCTCTCTCTCTCTCTGTCACACACACACACGCGCACACACACACACACTTAGAGCAGTTGATAGAAAGTTTCTGTCTTTGATTCTTTCTTTTTCAAGTCACAAGACAACAGCAGACAGCAGGCTAATGCATACAAATGATGTAGAATACAAAGGTTATAAATAAATAAACACACAGAAACATGATTGTCATGAAAATCTGATCAGCGGTCTCTGAGATATTGTGCATGATGTACACACAATTAAACAAATGTTGTAGCGCCTCCATCAGGCCAATCAGTGTAATTTTGAAAATGCAAGAGCGGAGCAATGAGACGTGTAATTCCCCAAAGGTTTGTCAAAATCTGATCAGTGGCATGCAAGATAATAATCATAATCATAATCCCTCCTCTGATTTCATTGTGGGGGACAAAAAGTAGATCCTAAACTGTTTGACATAGGACAGCTTCTGATGTTACTGGTGTATAGAGGGCTTTTAGGTGACCTAACCCCCCCTCTGGCAGCCATATTGGAGGTCCTCAGCTCTTGGACAAATGTGGCTGTGAACAGCTTATGGTGTTTCTAAACGTACAACTTGTCCATCTCAACAGAATTGAACAGACGGTTAATTTCTGTCTGTTTCCGACTGAACTGATTGATTTGGTGTTTAGATAACGTCAGATTGTTAGCTAGCTAACTGGTCAAGAAGACAATTTTCACAGTTCACGGTTTACTGACCTCACTGCACAGGGTTCCTAGGTAATGAAATCCTCAACATTCAAACTGCTACCTCTCACGGCCACTAGGGGCCGCCAAAGTGCGAAATCAACTTGTGCAGCTTCAAGTCCTTGGTTGACTCCAGATGGTGGTGCTTCTTAGACAGGCTCTGTGGATGGTGTTGTCGGTCGGTCGCTCTGGTCATCGCTTCACGGGTCACGTGGCCCGCAGGGAGTTCAACTGCAGACTCTGAAGCGGGAGACCAGAGTTCGATTCCCGGCAGAGACGCTTCCACAAAATTCAATGTCGCGGCTGTTAGACTCTAGTCTTGTTAAAGTAAGTAAGGAACTTCAGTCCCTGGTTGACTAAACAAGAACAGTTTTACAGACTTGATCCTCTACAGTTTAGAGATGTTGAGTGATGAACTTCAGGTAATGGTTTTATTGTAAAAAAAAAAAAAATGTAATGTAATGAATGTATTTAGAAGACTTTCAAGCAGACCCTTCCTCCTTCTCTTCCTCCTTTTCCCTCCTTCCCTCCCTAACTCTTCCTCTCTTCTTCGTCCTCCTCTCTCTCCCCTTCCTTCCTCTTTCCTCTTCCTCTTTCGTTTCCTGCTCTCCTCCCTCTCCCTGCTCCTTTTTCCCTCCCTCTCCTCTTCCTTCTCTCCCTCCCCTTCTTCCTCCTTCTGTCCTCTCCTCCTTTCTCCTTACCTTCTACTCCACGCCTCCCATCCAATTCTCCTCCTTCGATCCTGTCATCCTGCTATTCTTCCTCCATTTCCTCCTCCCTTTATCCTGTCCTCCTCTCCACCTTCTCTTTCCTTCTCCTTCCTCTCATCCTCCTCTTCCTCTCTCCTTTCCTCACCTCTTGCCCCGCCCAGGCCATGCAGTACATGGAGCTCCTCCCTGAGGGCAGCCGTCCGGTCTCGGGGACGGGGGGGGCGTTGCAGCGGCGCAGGCAGCTCCTCGGTCAGCTCCCCGCCTACGATCAGGACCCCATGCAGTGTCAGGGCCTGGCCGGCCCAGAGGAGGTACAGTACCCTACTGGGACCCCAAAATCATAGATTACTTCTTACTTAGTTCAAAAGTAACCATACTACTTTATCTATTACTCCATGACACAACTCGTCATATTGCCTTACATATTCCTCCCTGGTTGCAGGAATTACTGTAGTTACACTGCTCATTACCGTATTTCCTCTAATAGTGGCCGGTAGTGAATTAAAAGCCGGGTCTCCGATAATGTCCGGGGCCGTGGTCGACACAAACAAATAAAGGCCGGCCCCAAATACAGGCCGGGGAAAAAAACAAAGGAAAAAACAACGGTGGATCCCGGTAAACTCCTGGTGCCTGTTATATAATGTAACTGTAGTTTGTAGTAACATACAAGTGCCACAAGATGGCGGTATGCCACGAGACGGCTCGGCCGGAGGAAGTCTCTGGAGCGTGCCGTCGTCGATTACCATAATTATCGGTAATGCGTCGCAGTAACAAAAAAACGGCTTCCTAACAAACCCCAACAGAAGCAGATCAGAAAACAAGGAGGATTCGTACTAAAATATGAGCAAATATACTTATCAAACAGAGGGAATTAGAAATAAAGGCCTGTCTCTACTATAAGCCTGCTTCCAATAAAGGCCTGGTACCCTCTGCAGTTGAGGTAAATAAAGACCTGGGCCAATATTAGAGGAAATACGGTATATTATATATTATTATTATATTTCCTATATCTAGTCATTACCGTACGTAGTTACACTACTCATTATATTACTTTACTTATTACTCCCTTGATAGAAGTAGTTACTTATTATACCTGTTATGTTACTTTGCATACTACTTAAGTACACTACTCACTACAGTACTTAGTTACACTACTCATTATATTACACTATTTATTACATCTTGGGAGCAGTAATTGGTTAAACTACTTATACTAGCCTACTAAATACATTACTTTACGGGTCGGGAAGTGAGTTTTGAAAGCCAGAAATCTCAGCAGCTGGCCAAGTAATTGATGAGTGACTGGTATTGGTCAACAAACCTATCAACCCCTGCAGATATATTATGGTCTGTTCATGATATGGGACAGTAAAAACTGAGTTATTTAACAAATCCATGGGTTCTTTGCTTCATTATGGTTCTATATCGAACCACTACCCTAACTAAAGAACACACCGTGATTCAGAGTGTCGTCCTCCAGATCTCCTCCATGCTGCTGTATGTAAAGCACTACAAACAGGAGGTGCTGGGAGTCGGGGAGGTGGCCTTACCCGGGGAGGGCGGGGCTCTGAGGGAAGCAGCCAACCAGAGGAGAGCGAAGGAGGCCAAGGACCACGGCAACACCGATAGCAAGGCCGGTCCGCAGCACCAGGACCACGGCTCGACCGAAAGCAACGCTGCCGCCGCCGGTTCCACCAATGGGACGGACAACAGTGAGAAGACTGAACATGTAAGAACTGAAAATGTGTCTCCCAGCATTCCTCTGTCATCCATGATCATTCTGGGGCCACAGGTATATTTGTTCCATCTATCAGGGGAATGTCCAATCCAAGAACACCGAGTCGACACTCGTGTCGTTGTGGAGAACAAGGTCAAGTCAAGTTTATTATAGTTTTGCATTTTTCATTAGTTTTTATTTTTATTTCGTTTTGACTTTTTGCTTTCAATTTCAGTTTAGTTTTAATTCGTTTTTAAAGCGGGTTTGCTAGTTTAGTTTTTATTTTTTTTTAAATGCTTAGTTTTAGTTTAGTTTTGATTCGTTTCAGTGTTAGTTTTAGTTTTTTTTGTAATATGGGGTATTTGTCAGGGGTGAGATTCAAAAATTCAAAATACTAGGCTTATGTATGAAATAAATTGACATTTTCTCTATAATTTTAGTTTATTTTACTTAGTTTTGTAAACACACAATAGAGTTTCAGTTAGTTATCGTTTTTTGTAAAGCCTCCATTTTCATTTTTATTTCAGTTAACGAAAAAAAAAATTTCACACCTAGTTTTCTTTATTTCGTTAGTTTTCGTTAACGATAATAGCCAAGTCAAGTTTATTTGTCTAGAATGGAGAAGGTACACAACACAGAGTCAACACAGTAAGAACATTTGGGTGAAGCCTGCGGTTCATAGTTTGGCCAATAAAACTGATTCTGGTTCTGATAATGCCAGTCAGAGCCTGTGGAAACATAAGGCTCTGATTTCTTCTTTGTCGCCAAGGTGAAACCAGAGAAGCCTCTAATTGGTTCAAGACCCTCTTCCTGTATGTGTATGTGTGTGTATGAGTGTGTGTGTGTGTGTGTGTGTGTGTGTATGTGTGTGTGTGTGGCGGCAGGGTAAGTAAAGGAGGGTGGAGGGTTGTAAAGCTTTGCAGAACTGCTTTGAGGAAACAGAAATATTACATTTCAGACTAGATCTTACCCGGAGTGACTAACATTAAAGCTGCACTTCAGCTTTGCACGTTGGTGGCCCCAAATGGTGGTGAGAGGTAACTGTTTGAATTTTGCACACCACAACTCCCAGAAATCCTGTCAGAAAACCGATCTGTGACAGTTTGTACCACAAGATACCACAGGGACGAGAGAGGAAAAAGATCTAACGTTGGTGAGTCCAGCTTTCCGTGGACGCTCGCTGCTGCTGTTTAGGAGACACTCTTAAAGAAAAACTCCCCCCAGATCCTTTTCCACTGTTCATCTGTGATGTTCACATTCCAGGAGTTATTTAGTGATGAAGTGTTGTAATTTATTTTTTGTTGTACACACTTCCTCAACCTGCCTCGTCTACTTCTACCCAGTGATTTCCTGTATTTGGGGCGTGCAGCACCGATGATGATGGCCGAATGGGCTGAAATGTCTGCTGTAATTGTTCTGTACTATTTTGCACTTTTTGGCCAATGTTTGCACCATGTAGTGGTGTTTTGCACCGTAGTAACAAACTCAAAGAACAAGTGTGTGGGTTCCTCTGTTGGCTAATGTTGTACTGGGCAGCTGCCAGTGACCGACGGTGAAACACTGTGTTTGTACTCCCAGAATAAATAGGGAGGTTAAAAAACAAGCATTTCTCATATTTACATTCATATTCTCTCCTCTTTCTAGTTGTGTACTGGTTGCCATGGACAGGTTGCTAAGGACAGCCCGGTTGTTTACGCCGAGCGGGCCGGTTACCATAACGCCCTGTGGCATCCCACCTGCTTCCTGTGTTCGGAGTGTGGCCAGGGATTGGTGGACCTGGTCTACTTCTGGTCCAATCAGAAGCTGTTCTGCGGACGACACTACTGCCAGACGGTCTGGCCACGATGCTCAGGCTGTGACGAGGTGAGGACAGTCTAAAGCGGAAACGAAATACTGGGAAAACAAGATACACTCATTATTTTGGTTATCTGGTGTAAACCACAATGTGAACCACACAACACCATACCATACCGTGGCGTACCATACTGTACCACACCATACCAAGCCTCGCGTAGCTAGACATCAAGACTTGAGACCATACGAGCTTCATCTGGTAAACTGTTCCGTAGGCCGGGTGAACTCAACGCTGGGAGCCAACGGCCACTCAGTGATTGGGTAATTTCACAGAAAATCAGCTCTTCTTTTCATTTGGTCCGTCAATCTTTGTCATCTGAAGAGCAACAAGATCAAAATAATAGCTACCCGCTGAGCCATTCCTCTTAACCAAATATCAACTCTGAAGCTACAACAGTGTTTCCGATAGCAGCGACAAATGTCTACAACTTAAAGTGGAGGGAGTCGCCATGTTGGCTCTTTGCGCCACTCCGGACAGTGTTGAGATGCCCCACCGATGCTCCTCCCACAAAAAGCCCTATGTAGACATGATGGCGCTAGCTGGTGAGAAGGTTCCACCCTGTCTGTTGAAACAAAGTGAAAGAAAGACTGGGACTGACTCTATACCATATCATACCGTACCGTCCCGTAACGTACCGTACCGTAACGTACCGTACCGTAACGTACCACTGCTCCAAATCTGTGGCCACATCAGTTCTCAAGCAAGTCTGTGTCGTCATGATAGACTTTATGGCCGTATTGCACAGGCTTGTGTTGTCACCATAGCAATTAACCCTTAAAATTCCACAATCGCCATTTTATGCTGTACTTGCCAAATTACCATGGCAAACAGTGAAATGCCATTTCAATCCAATTCAAGTTCTGTGGAGGTACCTAACACCAAGGACCTGATACAGGCCAAAACAAATTACTAAGATTATATTTACTGGAATGTTCCACCATGTTCTTAGTAGGTTACAGGTAGCATCTGTTTGACCACAGTCATATCTCAGTACTGTATCCTTTTTTTTTTTTTTTACTGCCTCCTGAACGCTAGTTGCCATCTTTGGGCATTTGGTTAGCGCTGCCACCAACGTGATGCTAACCGCCCCCAACCAGCGCAGAACTCCCCAACATATTTTCTTTTATCAGAGCCAAATGTCATGAAGTGAGCTCTGATGTCTGTTTCATATTTCGGTCTGGTACACAGTTATTTTCCTTTAAAGACACACAGGAACAGTAATGAGCTCAGGTCATGATGTCTTCCTCTGATAAACAGAAATATGGAGCCAGCAGCGGTGAGATTAACAACAAAGATGTCAAGGTAGTCCAACAGATTTTATGACTGTATTTGCTGTAACTTACTGGGATCATTGTGTCTTTTATGAATTCTCTGACCGATAGCCCAGGTGATGATGTCACCACCTGTTGTACTCTATAGAAGGTGACATCATCACCTGGCACCAAAGATCAGCCAATGGTAGATGGCCATTTCAGTAGCATGCTTTTTACCATTAGATGTCAGGTTTTACACAGATTTGGGTTCGGGGTTAAGTTGATGTTTAAGCGCTATCCGATTACAATCCAATCAGCCAAGACGAAGGTTAATGCAGGTGGGAAGGAGGTTATTGATGAATAAACAGATCAGGACAACTCAAGTCAGTCTGCTGCCCAAAGAAATATATTAGAATCTGGGTTTGGGGTTTAGTTACTCTTTAACCACATAAAAATCTGGGATCAGAGTGTGACCACACTGAATCACGTTTTTAATTCACATACAATAACTGTATAGGTGGAAAAACTTCAGCAGCTTTGACTTCATCCTCTGACCAGCGGAGGCTCTGACCGGCTGGAGTGTCAGCAGCTGCAGAAAAACAGCTTCTCCTCTGCTGTTGTCTTCAGTAAGACGGCTTCTTCCTCCGTTTAGAAAAGCAAGAAAAAGCGAATAAAAAAAGTAAATTTCAAATGACCTCTCAAATGTTCTCTCAAAACAGAAACACCGGGGGAGGAAGTGAGGTGGCTGGTTGAGTGAGGTTTGTCTCAGTGTGGACAGATGTGGACAAAAGAGAAAATGTAAAAGTGTAAATGTGATCTGGCTGAATCGTATCCGGATTGTTTTCCTGTGTGTGTTGAACATTAAAAAGTGCAGACTTTCGTTCCAAAATGTGATTCCTGCTCTGACTAAATGATTGCTGGCATGAAAGTAAAATTCACTGAACAAATAAAGCTGAAGCAGTTTACTTACAAAACAGCAACATTTTAAAGGATGAAACCATCTGTGCTGATTAAATATTGACCAATGTACATACAGTAACAGGTTTTCTCCTCTCCTCTCCTCTCCTCTCCTCTCCTCTCCTCTCCTCCTCTCCTCTCCTCTCCTCTCCTCTCCACAGTTGATCTTCTGTCAGTCTTTCCACTCGGGGACAGATGGACAGACGTGGCATCATCATCACTACTGCTGCTGGCGTTGTGGAGAAAACCTGGATACACCCTGTCAGCACTGACACACACACACACACACACACACAAAGTAAAAACGAGAACAAATCAGACAAATATTACCGGAATCAAACAGGTACAAACCAATTAGATAAAAGCCTGTAGGTGACACAAGTGATTTAAAAGAGGACATTGCTTGTATGTGTATGTGTGTGTGTGTGTGTGTGTGTGTAATGTTGAGATACTGATGACTCTGAAAGAATGAAGGGAGGGAAGAGAAAAGACTTTTCATTTAGTCGTTTAGAAAAGGTTTAGGAAGTGCTTTCAATACGTAAAGAAATGTGGAGACTGTCCTGTTATCTAAAGGTCTCTGGTTCGATCTCTGAAGCAGCCGTGTGTCCGGTCAGAGCGTCTGAGAGCAAGGCACTGACTAACTAGGTCACCTAAAAGTCAAAAATATAGAAATGTAAATGTAAAAACAGGTTGGAGTCTTCCTGAGAAGACTTGGAGGGTCCAAAGACAATAAGCATAAAAAACGAGGTTGAGAGATAAAAATGAACTATAATGCAATATAGCTTGATTGTCAATTGTGTGTTCACAAGATTCAACAAATAATTTTGAATATGTTCAGAAGCAAATTAGTTTCTTTTAGTGCAAGGACTCATTTGACTTGTATTGTTTAATCGTTATTTAGGTGAAAAACAGAATCTGGACTGGATTGTGAAATATCTTAAAATGAAACATGATATCGACACCCGTCACACTCTTCAGCACTTCTTACTGTCAAAAGGCAAGGCAAGGCAAGGCAGCTTTATTTTTTATAGCACATTTCATACACTGGGGCAATTCAAAGTGCTTCAAAAGGGCTCTTTCATCACTTGAAACAACACAGTCTGACATTTCAGGCGATTTCAACGTGTTAATTAGGGTTAATTAGCCAATGATGAACAAGAAAATTTGGGGTGGCACCAAGGGTGGCCTATCAGATTTCAAGCCCCCTGAGAATTCTTAATCCCAGTGCAGAGCGCCCTCTAGTGTGTCATGGCTTTTCTGCAACAGTTACCAACAGGAGTGCTGTTTGAAAAGTTTTCTCCAAAGTACTGAATATACATAAAATTCTATCTGGCTCCCTGGTTACCGTAAGAGTTGGCAACTAGTGACTAGCCGAGCATTATGGGAATGATCAGTACAGTTTGACCAATCAGATTGCTTGGCTGAATGTAAATATCATATAGAATGGAATCAGGAACGTGGTGTCAGACTGGTCCCTGAATTCAATTCCACATTCAAACCCACAATAGACATTGATTTCCACACTCATCACAGCTAATAGCATTGATTTAGTCTTACCATCAATTTCTAATTTTAGGTTGAATCACAATGTTGTTATGTAAGTTATCTTTGACATGGTATTTTATTGATTACCAATGTCTACTACAAATTTTGTTGCATGTTAGTGCGTCATCACAAAGTGCACTTCTAGCGCAGTGAGCGCGCTCAGTCTAGCTACGTTTTAAACTTTGCTAAATTTGCTTCACTTCTTACTTAAGTGACCTGATGTGTTTTTAAGGAGGAGATGAAGAGGATTCAGAGGCTGAAAATCATTGCAGCTATGTTGGAAACGGCTAACTTGTTTGACGCAGCTTTTACGACTTAACACTGAGTTATTTGATTGGTCTACATGCAGCCGGTTTGCGCGTATTTGCAAGTATTTTTGACCGATGACAGCGAATAGGCACACACTCTTGTAACCATAATTTTTTTTGGAGAATGTTTACACCCCAAAGGATAAACCAGAAACGATGCGCACTAGTTCACTGAACAAAACTAGAATCGCTGTAAACAACAGGAATCTGAGGAGTTTCCTTTGGGATTTACTTCCAGCACCAGCGAGACGGAGCAGCTGTGTCAGCTCTTGCCCTTCCTATCATGCACTATAGTGCTGGTAACTTTCTGATGTGATTATAATGCAAGAAAGGTGCCCATAGACTTGTAATACACTTGTGCTAGTGCTAAGTGTTAGCTAATGCTGTTTGTTCTCTGGACAGTTGTTTTTATGGTGGAGGAAATGTTCCTCCTCAGTGACGTTTGATCAGAATGAAAGATGAACTTTCGTGGGCTAGTAAAGATTATACAGCGATGGCTAGTTCCAGCCAAGCAATCTGATTGGTCAGATAGAAGCTTCAAATGTTCTTTGAAGCAATCTGATTGGTCAGATAGAAGCTTCAAATGTTCTTTGAAGCAATCTGATTGGTCAGATAGAAGCTTCAAATGTTCTTTGAAGCAATCTGATTGCAAACACAAAGTTGAGAAACACAAAGTGTTTGGTGAAGGCTTTTATCCAAAGTGCCTTACAGCACCAAGATACATTCATGTCTACTATGGGCAGTGGGAATTGAACCCCTGACAGTGTCAGTGCCTTGCTCAACTCACTTAGCTACAGGACCACAAAATATAAAGGAAGGGAAAGAAACTAATATGGAAGACACAGTAGGTCCTGTCATTGAAACGCTGGGTCATCATCTTCTGGAAGCTTCTGTACATTAACATTGTGAGAAAGGAAGTAACACTGGTTAGCTTGTTAGTTTTAGGTAAACAAAAATTTTTTAATGAAAGGAACTTTTCATTAAATTGTAGTGCTGAAATCTTTAAAGAATTGGTTAAGAATCATTTAGTTGATGTATTAATGCAAGAAACATTTAGTTGAGATATTGGTACTTAATGTAGCTTACTCAAAGAAATGTCTAATTATAGTACTTAAAAAATGTTTAGTTGAAGTATTGGAGTCTAGAGAACTTAAAGAAGTTTTAGTTTTAGTTGAAGCCTTCGTGCTTAAAGTTGTCAAAGTAACAGCGTCAAATCAGCCTGCAGTTCATGCAAATAGCGGATTGGTGTTTAACTCAAGCAGCCAAAACCACGGATGAATTTTGAAGCCAATGCAGAAGTGGCGGCAGCAGCAATTCTTCGACCTCGGGCCCGGCTCCAAACCGCCCAACTCCATGCAAGTCAGTGGGACCACAACCCAACTTCTCACTCAAAATATAAAGTCAATACATTTTTTCGACAAGAGGTTTTGGTCTCAATAGCTAATTTCACTTCTGTCTGTCTTCTGTGTGTATGTGTGTCCATATGGAGATTTTCAAAATAAATGTGTCATTAACGGGATATAACTGTTAAAAAACAGGGTTGTATCCTAGTGATTGACAGGTCGCCTGTCCAGTGATTGACAGGTCGATTATGGACCAATAGCAGGCGGAGCTGTGGCTCTGTGTCGACCCTCAGCTTCGCTCTGGCTGTTCCGGCTCCAAAAAATGTCAACATGGCGGCGATTGTAAACCCGATTTAGGCTTCAGAAACCTGTGGGTGACGTCACACTCACTACCGCATCTGTTTTTACAGTCTGTGGTTTACTTTCTAAATGTTTCTAGCCATACCAGCCTCTAGTTGTCTAGGTAAGCTAATTAGCTAGCTGCTGCGCTTCCAAGATCACGAATGCCATGGTCATGAATGATTGAAAAAAATAAATCATTGCTATTCATCTAACCCTTTATTTATATTTTGACCAGAGTTGCTTGTTGCCAGTTAGCTAAATTGCACTCAGAAAAACTGTGGTTCTTTGGCTCCGCCCACTGAGGTTTAACTCAACCAATGAGACTGTCTGCCTCCAAGAAATCTTAGGTAGAACTAAAATTCCAGTCTGAATTCATTTAGATTAAAGCCATACTACATGTATGTTAAAATACCAAATAATAAATAAATATAATGAAAAAGTGACACCATGTGAGTATAAATGTTGAGGTTGTGATAAACGAAGGACTGGAAGAAAGGAGAAACACGGGGCCATCGACACAAACTCAACATATAAACAGAAAATTGTAGCACATGTTAGATTGTTATTTTTATATAAGGACAAATGAACAGACACTAGCTGTCTTTCATATGGAAAGGACAGCAGAGGAAATATTTTTGGGAGAAATTTAGAATACATACAGAACTGGATGTCAGATGGAAGGCTGGAAAAAGGTTTTACTAACATATCACTTATTAATAATACTATTCTATTGGTTTCTGTTTTTATTCTGTTATTTTATTCTGTTCTCTATAATCTTTGTATGATGCACCTTACCATTGAGCGTTTATAAGATGACACCAGTTGGCAAACTCCAAATTCAAACCTGCTGAAATGCAATCCGTCACAACAAACAGATAAATCATACAGAACCATATAATTATATTTTCTAGAACTAAAGACTTTTCTTTTCCACATAATGGAAATTTCCGAGCCGATATTTTAGGACTGCGTTTATATCTGAGTGGCCCACAGGAGGCGCTGCTTCACTCGAGGAGGACAACATGTTTACTGGAGGCTTGTTTTGCTTTTTTCTGCCAAAATTTCACAAATCAATATTCTATCTAATCTATTCATATTTTACATGTAACTGCCCTTCTTTTTCCTTTGCAAATATTGTACGAGTAAAAAATGTTGATGTATTGCCCGCTTTGTCATCTCTTCTCTTCTGTTTAACATGTTTTTTCGAGATGACTACAGATCCATTTATATTTTATGTCTTTGTTGGACATGGATCTCCGATAACGACTTCTTTATTTTGCTAATTATATAACTGATGGCGTTTTGATTTTTGGTAACACTTAATAATGACCAATTTCACTTTATTACCCTGTGCGTAAACCTATGGAAAACTACTATAAATTCACAGTAATCCTGTCATTCAAAATCTAATACATAATGTGCTTACAACACAATATAAGCACAGTTTTCATTAAGCGCTAACACAGTATTATTGCGTACTTTGCGCAGGTTAATAGACTGGAATAAAATGAAATGTTACCTAGTTTTTGATGAATTGTCGCCTTGTTGAGACTTGAGATCCACATTTATTTTGTGTCAGCAACCAACTGGTCAGCTGGTGACGGTGAATTAACAAGTTTAAGTTATATTGTATTGTGTTGTTTGTTTTAAAACAGCAGTGAAGGCGTGTTAATGTGGTTAATCTGGCTGTGATGTGATGAAGCTTTAACCTGCAGAGGATCAGAAAGCTGCAGATGCTTCAAACAAAACCTCCTGGTTGATGTGTTTGCTGCTCATTGGGTTGAAATAAAGTTAATTACGATTGAAACCACATTGTCTTTCATCTTTTTGTAGGGAGATGGGGCTTGGGGGAATGTGAATATCAATGTTTCTGATGTAAGTGGAAAAATCTGCAAATACAGTTATTAGATGATGCTGATAATCTGTCTCATCATTGTATCCATTGACTTTAGAGAAGAGGAGAGATTTTGGACTGTAGCAGACACACACACACACACACACACACACACACACACACACATCCTTGTTACCATCCTGTAACCAAAAGGTTGCAAGTTCGATCCCCACAACAGAAGAGTCCTGTAGGAAGACGCTGAACCCCAACCTGCTGCTGCGGATAAGAGAGTCAGGTGGATGACTAAACTGTGTGTGTGTGTGTGTGTGTGTGTGTGTGTGTGTGTGTGTGTGTGTGTGTGTGCACTGACCTACTCCAGCAGGAATGCCAGCTATTCCTCTGGTTTCTGGCCCGGCGTTCCCGGTCCACTGCGTCACCCAGCGGACCGTCTGCCAGCCGCTTCCTGAACCATGAAAGAAAAACCAGATCAGGATATTTTTAGTCCGAATCGAGACGGACGGTGCTGGAATTTATTTTCTTTGTTGGGTTTGAAGGCCTGTAATAGCATCCGCCACATGGCCAGGGAGGGTTTAAAGAGGCCCTATTACAGGAAATCAAATGTTCCTCTACATGATCAAATACGGTCAGTGGAGACATTGTTAAAGTTTGGGTTAGTCTGAGTGATTCAATTTAAAGTTTTGTATTTTCAAAAATCCATCCTTTTTTCAGTTTTTTTTTTTGCAGTTTAAAGGACAGTTTCCCCATTTCCTTCATTCCCTTCCTGTTTTCCATCACTGCAGATGGTTTTCCAGCTTGTATCACATCAGCAGATATTTGACATTTTTCCTTTGTCTCAGTTATTTTTCACAGTAAATATTCTGAAAAACTCTGCCTAAATATTCTGAGTTCCTCCCAGTAAAGAAGAGAGCAGCAGTTTAAATCGAGCTTTAGTTTCTGTCTCGTATTCCAGGCTGCAGCTGGAGGAAGAGTCTGGCTTTGGTTTCTCTGTTGGCTTGACTGGGTTGATTGGCAGGAGGCGGGGCCTAACTGAACCACAGCAAACGATAGCTATTGGCTGAAAAAAATATTTTGGAGAGGAAAATGTGGTCTTGCCTCTTCTTGTTTAAAAGCAGAAAGTGGAAGTACGACGCCCCCTGCTGTCTCATCTTGTCTCACACATCCTACTATAAAATGAGGAAAACTCTGTCTGCATCCATTTTGCTCCTCAATGGTTTGGCCAATCTGAAACTGCACATGGGCATTGAGCATTGGCATAGGCAGGGACTAACGAAGCTGATTTTTCCTTTTTCCCAAATTTGCGCTGTTTATGCGCATTTTGGCAAGTCTGCGAGGAGTTGTGGCGCGCGCATCCCCGGGTCTGGACTAGTTAATATGAAACAAGAACAGAACAGAACTTCTTTCAAACTGTAAAAGTTTCCAGTCTGATATCAGTGTTCTGATGCAGATTGCTGCTTCTCATCACAGTGATGGATTAGATTATCTTTACTGACTGAATCGGAGTCTCCAGTTGTTTTCTCTGCTGTTTGGAATTGAATGGGAGTGAATGAGCTGACAGGTTTAAAAATGTCTTTAATCGAGGTGCAGCAGGTAAAAATGGTCAGAATTAACATTAAAGGGATGTGGAATGTGAAAAATGAGCAGAAAACTCAAATCACACTACAATTGTCCTGTAAACGCATCACAGCTGGACTCGGTCCTGATTGGCTGCCCTGGCTAATTGCTAAAAATCTTTCCAATGACGTGAGTTTGCAGCTTTGTAACTGAAACGGACAGAAAACAAATCCTCATCAGTGGCCTAAAACTCCAACGGCTAGTAGTTCAAGTTCAGAGAAGAGGAGTTTGTGACAGGAAGGTTCAAATCCCTGAAAGGAAAGCGATTAAGAAGCGCTCTCCTCAACAACAACTGCTGAGTTTCCCCTGAGCAAGGCACTGAATCCCAGTGTGAAGGTGTTGAACTGGAAGAATGTGAAGCAGAGGTAAACTGAGGTGGCGGCGCCCTCTGGTGGACGCCTTACTCTCTGCATGGAAAAACACAAACTCTTTTAGAGAAATTTATTATATCAGGATAAACCCCTTGAGATGTATCATCTCGTTTTTAAGGGGGTCCCAAACAAATACTCACAAAACAAATGGATAACAGAACAGTACAAGACACAATAATATAGAACACAACAATGACAAAACAAACAAAAAACAACCAAACAACAAAGTAAATAACAAATAAAAGAGAACAAAAGAAGTTACAATCTTAGACAAGACACAATCAGTAAAAAAAGAAAAGGATCAATCTATAAATAAAGGAAATTAAGGAACAGTGATGGCATTACTGAAAATATAGGCAATCTGTTTTAAGATGAGAAAACAAAACATTTTTAAATGAGTGAAATGATGACAGAGAACGGATATTTACAGGTAACTTATTCCAATCAGAAGGAGCCCGAAACATAAAAGCTTTTTTACCAACTTCCTTAGATACAAAGGGGACTATAAAGAGGATCTGATCAGAGCGTCTTAGTGAGTAATT